>NC_091076.1:27311287-27614318 GCF_032405125.1 Capricornis sumatraensis
TATCCTTACTAAGAACTGTGTACATGTTTAATATTTTTGAAATATTAAACAACAGGAATATTGCTTGCTTTATTGCCCAATAAAGTCTTGCTGCAAAAATGGTACTATAAAAGCCATATTTTTATGTATTGAATGCCAACCGTGTATCATTTCACTTTCAGGAATCCTTTATAGGTAGCAAATGAGGGGAAATAGATCAAGCGGCACAGCCATGTGTGAAAGAGCCCACGTTCTCTTTATCCCCTCAAAGGCCTCTGTCAGTTGTATATTAATTGTAGGTAATTTGTGAAAGGCTTAAATTAAGGTGTCAGTGGTGATCATTATTCAGATAATTGCCTCATTTTCTACTTGACTGTGTGCTAATAGATACACACCTGGTATAAAGCCCATAATTTTTCTTTTTTTTTTTTTTGTTGGAGTATAATTGCTTTACAATGTTGTGTTAGTTTCTACTGAACAATGAAGTGAATTGGCTGTATGTAAACACACGTCCCCTTCCTCTTGGGTCTCCCCGCCATGGATAAAGAAATGTGGAATGTATATATACTATGGACTATTCAGTTCAGTTCAGTCACTCAGTCATGTCCGACTCTTTGTGACCCCATAAGCCTCAGCACACCAGGCCTCGCTGTCCATCACCAGCTCCCGGAGTTCACCCAAACCCATGTCCATCGAGTCAGTGATGCCATCCAACCATCTCATCCTCTGTTGTCCTCTTCTCTTCCTGCCCTCAATCTTTCCCAGCATTAGGTTTTTTTCAAATGAGTCAGCTCTTCGCATCAGGTGGCCAAAGTTACTTCGCCATGAAAAGGAATGAAACTGGTCATTTGTAGAGATATGGATGTGTGTAGAATCTGGCATAGAGAGTGAAGCAAATCAGAAAAACAAGTATTGTACGTTAATGTATATATGCGGAATCTAGAAAAATGGTACAGATGAGTGTAATTTTAAAATTTAGTTTATGTGTGTGTACAGAGGAAATAAGATTACTCCACACCATTGTATTTTAAGGTTCATCACATATCTGTACAAAAGAGAGAGATCTAGGGTGATGGTCATCAAACAGGTCACCTGAGTATATCAGTCAGTGCATTTCCATGCTGCGAGGTGGAGGCTGTGGGAACTTCCAATATTGCTGCAAGGTATCAGGTCACAGACAGGCAGAGCCAATGCTTGAGAGTCAGAAAGGCAGGGATACTGGAAGAGCTGGAGCTGGCTTGCACTCTGCTCAGCTGCTGGGGTCTGGGTGTTCACAGTTTCCTCTTCCCAGTTGTACTAAAGGCACAACCCTGCTTTGCAGGCCTGTATTTTTTTACTAGAGCCTGGTTTCTGCCTGGCAAAAGAGAACAAGAACAAAGTAATTGGCACTAATTGAAGCTTTTCCTTTTCCCTGCAGTTAACATGAATTGTTCAAACCAGACTGGGATGATGCTTTCAACAGAGCATTTATCAGAGTCTGGATCTTAGGACACTAATGCTGGGATATTTTTCAGCAGAGGCTTTACTCATAAATATGTTTGGGAAATTCTACACTATATAGAGTCAAGGTGGCTTACTAACTGCAGGACTTTTCAGAGCCTTTATGTTGAGAGTGTCCAGAATTTATTTGGCTTTAAAGCCTTTCCCCTCTTAAGCATCCTGTGGAATTTGGCACTTTGCAGAATATACTAACTGAAAACTCAAGAATAAATATAGCCCTGTCTAATGTTTCTAGAAAACCTATTTGTTCAGTATCATTGAATAATGTGCTGTTCAAAATAGGGAGGGTTTTTTTTTTTTTTCTCAGTTCTGCAATGAAACATTTTTGGACATAATTGTTCCTTAAGTACCAGCAATTTTTATATTATTATTCATTTCTATTATTAATTAATTTTTCTATAAGACAATCATTTGCGTTTTTGTCTCTTGCATTCTTTTCCTGTGATTATTAACAATGTATTGAGTAATCTTACGTTTACTGTTGTGTATTGAGTAATCTTCTAAAGGCTTATTGGGGCATAGCTGTTTTGTCCCAAAGCTAACTTATCCCAGTCCTTATGTTTTTGACACCTTTTTTCTCCTTTGAATAAGTGTATTTTATGTCTTTCATGTATTATAACCTAACTGGTACTTTTTTTAAATGATACTTAGAAGATTGCTTTCTTTTCTACTGTGTTAAATGAAGACTTGGTAGTTCAATGTCTCTGGCTACAGCAACTCAGAAGCAATAATTAGAAGCCAGCTGCCTCTTTAGGCTCTGGGGATATAAAGAAGGATGATACAGGTCTCCAGGGGCGCCCCATGACGATTCTGTGTTGTGTGAGTCAACCCAATGGCAGTCTGAGAAAATGAAGCAAGTCGGATGGGAGCTGTGAGGAGGGCTTTCTTGGAGGCAGAGATGGGGTCATGCAGTGACTGTACAAGAGAGTAACAGTTGTGTGATACACAAAGAAAATGACTGATTTTCCCCCTAAAAAAGTGCAATTTGGGGTTTTCTATAAGGTCTTCTCCTTCAATGTGAACTTGGCATATTTAGAAAGATCAAGCAACAATAGAGGCACTTTGATTTTTCTGGCGTAGGATCTTGAAGCTAACACCATGCAAAATCCTCTTGATGAGTTTTAAATGACTTTTTTTGGTCCTCCTGAAGAGTTAGTACCAAATGAGTGACAATCGAATGACTAAGGGGGCAAGTATTTCTAAAAATTGTTCCGAACATTACTTCCTGTGAACTCTGGAAGCTGAGTTTCATAGCGCTTAGGGCAGAGGTTCTAGAAGTGTGACCCTTAGACCAGCAGTTTCATCAGCATCACCTGGGAAGTTGTGGGAAATGAAACTTCTCTACCCGACCCCAGACCTACTGCATAAGCAAACCTGGGAGTGGGCATGGCCATCTATTTTTTAATGCTCCTTCTTTAGTGGATTCTGATGTTCACTCAAGTTTGAAACCCAGTTTGTCTTTTATTTCACTGAAAGGCTTCAGAGGGTGTCCATGAATGCCCTGAACCTGCGTGCAAGTTTGTGTATATGTGTGTTCATGCCTCTTTTGGAGAAAGCAGAACCGTATTTTTCACTGGGGGTCTCAGAATAACACTGACTCCAACAATGTAAAAACCACTCTTGAAACATCAGGATCCAGCCTCAGTGTTCCCAGTCTGACTTTCCACCTGAAGATCTATAATTCAGTCTCTGGGGGAGTCACCTGCCTTCCTTTCTTAGTTTCTGAGCACTGCGTGGAATTGAATTCCATGTAGTTGTCAGCTTCTTGCTTCTTGAAGTGCAGTGTGAGCAATTGTTTCATTACCGAAATGTGTGGTTTGAATGTGTTAGAGCCAAAGACCTTATCTATGCTGCAATGTAGACATCAGCATCTACCACTTCTTTAAAATGAATATTGAATTGTTTTAGTCTGAGGTTATTCATGCTACTGTGAAATATCTACGTGTGGGTTTATGAGCAGAGAATTTTAACTATTGTACCCAAACCCACTAAAGCACTGTCAGCATATGCTTTTTCAAAGAGCAAGTATTGAGAGGGTCTGCTCTATGCCAGTCCTCATGTTAAGTCTTAGGCACAGTGTCAGGAATGAGGAGAGAGGAGATGGGCAGGGCAATTAAATACATAATTTTAAAAAAATTAAGAAAACAACAAACGCTTTATTTCTTTTAAAAGTCCTCTGTAGGTATGAACACATATCTTCTGTGACATCACTCAGCAATACAGACTAACAGACTCTCTACATACAATGAAGGTGTGCCATCTAGATCATGGGAATTCATTGATTTAGCAGGGAAGAGCACTGGAGGGAGTCTTGCTAAAATTATTTGACCTGAAAGTGACACACATTATGTTTGCTTACAAGCTGTTGGCTGGAAATAGATATACAACCCAGTCTGAATTCATGAGTTTGGGGAAGTATAATCCTCTGTGTGTTCAGAAGTAGTCGTAAACCCTACATCTCTATCATATTTCCATTCAATAAAAAGCTGTTTATCATAGACAGAAAGATAGAGTGACTGAAGGAAAAATGGCCAACTCCTGTTAGGGTTGCCGCGTGTGGAGATAGCAGTGTATGTGGGAATTTTCACAGAAAATGTGATCTTTTTCACTGGATCTATAGGATGAGAAGGAAGTTTTCCTGGAAAAGTAGATATTAAGGTAAGTACTCCAGGCAGGGATACTAGTCAGATGGGGAACAGGATCATGGAAGAGACCTAATTCTGTTCAAAACGATGGTGAGATTTTCAATATGGATGAAGTCTGTGATATATATATATGGGCATATTACAGGTGAGGAAAGGCAAGAAAGGAGCCCTGGAAACAGGTGGAGACCAGAGTATGAAGGGGATTGTATTGTAAGCTAAGGAGTTGGAAGTTTTGAATTTTATTTCATAAATATTAGTGTCTCTAACAGTTGTCTCTAAAACACTTACTTTGTGGTGAAAACTCTGATACTTTTTAAGTAGCTCTTCTTAATATAAAATGTAGCTATGTAAATAGCAAATCCCACAATTTCAAACTCTCTGTCATACATGTATCATTGTGATCATCTGCGCCTGTGCAATTTTGCTGCTCCTGTTCCTTTGGCTTGGAATGTTTTCTGAAAAAGTGAGGCCATCAAAATCAGCTGATTTTTTGATCATGATCATTACCAAGCAGCTCCTGTGTGCTAACAATTGTCCTGTAGTTTTCACAACAACTCTCCAGGTTTGGGATGATGTCTCATTTTATAGAAGGAGAACGTGAAGAACAGAGGTCTGTTCTTTGCCACACAATGAGCAATAATTTATCAGCTGAGAAATTGATATGACTTATTAAAGCAGTTAGTTTTGGGATTCATATAAGTAAAATATAGATTCAAATTCAGTTTTCTGCCGATTCCTAGATATATTACCTTAAAGCAACTCAAACTGGGGCATTTTCCTACTAAAGTGCCCTTGAGATAATGAGAGAGTGGTGTCATCTAGTAATCTAATTTCTCTTTGAAAAGACCTAGGCAGGGAAAACAGAAACTTGCTAGTGTAACAGTCCAAGCAGTAGCAGTGGAAATGAGTGAATCAGTTACATTAAGGGTGGACAGTGAGCATTCAATCTATTCCAGTTAGTTCCAATGTTTTTTAAAGATGGATCTTGCCTTTGTTTATTTTAGTATTACCTTTTACATGTAGTGTGCGCATGCTCAGTCACTAAGTCATGTACAACTCTTACAACCCTTTGGATGATAGCTCCCCAGGCTCCTCTGTCCATGAGATTTTCCAGCTAAGAATACTGGAGTGGGTTGCCATTTCCTTCTCCCTACCCATGGATCATACCCATGTCTCCTGCATTGGCAGGCGGATTCTTTAGCACTAAGCTACCTGGGAAGCCTTTACATATAATGAGCACCAGTTGATATTTGGAGGGTCTATGTATTGGCTGCTATGCTGGAGATTTACCATTAGGTCTTTGCCGAAAGTTCTTTCTCTGTGGACTTGGGAGCCCTTGTATGAGAATGAGGGATAAGCCTGACTTGAAGTCAAGATGCCTCTATTTGTGTCCAAACTCAGAAATTTACTAGCTCTAAGCTCTAGCCATGTTCCTATATTTCTTATCGTGAGATACAGATATTGCTGAAAGAGTACACAAAGCTAGAAGAAGAATCTTACTTTACCCATGGTTTGAAGGCAAAATGATTTTTTCTGTCATAACAGTGCAGTTCAGTCGCTCAGTCGTGTCCAACTCTTTGTGACCCCATAAATCACAGCACGCCAGGCCTCCTTGTCCATCACCAACTCCTGGAGTTCACTCACTCATGTCCATAGAGTCAGTGGTGCCATCCAGCCATCTCATCCTCTGTCATCCCCTTCTCCTCCTGACATAACAGTCCTGACTAAATGGCTGGGTTGAAAAAATAGCAAAAAAAAAAAAAAAAACCAAACAGTTTTTAAAACAAAACATAAAGCCTCAAATACATTTCAGACCCATATTTTCCCCTTTATGTATGGCCAAGATTTAGAGAAGTGAAGGTTCATTCTTTCCTATCATGGAGATAAACTTGGTAGAAACATTTAGGAAGCAATAGTCATTTGACCCTCTGCTATGGACTTCCCTGGTGGCTCAGACAGTAAAGCGTCTGCCTACAATGCGGGAGACCCGGTTTCAATCCCTGGGTAGGGAAGATCCCCTGGAAAAGGAAATGGCAACCCACTCCAGTATTCTTGCCTGGAAAATCCCATGGATGGAGGAGCCTGGTGGGCTACAGTCCATGGGGTCGTAAAGAGTCAGACATGACTGAGCGACTTCACTTTGGTTCTTTTGATGAAAAGTGATGGTAGTGCTAAATTTTTTGAAAGGACAAAATAGATCCTGATTTGAAAGGATTCTGAAAAATCTAAGGAGTAAAGGTGTAAGAATATGATAAATTATTGTTATTGTACATAGTAAAGGGCTTCCCTGGTGGCCCAATGGTAAAGAATCTACCTGCCAATGCAGGAGATGTAGGTTTGATCCCTGGGTTTAAAAGATCCCCTGGAGGAGATGGCAACCCACTCCGGTAGTCTTGCCTAGGAAATCCCATGAACAGAGGGGCCTGTTAGGGTACAGTCCATGGGGCATAAAAGAGTTGGATATGACTTAGCGACTCAACAATGACATATAATAAAGTATTGTCATTATACATAATAAAAAGATAGAAATCTGTTTCACAAGACATGTTAATCATGACAATAAAATGAGTCATGGTTGAAATACCAAAGCATCTGCAGGTTCCTAAAAAAGATACATGTAAAGAATTATTCACTATTTGACTGCTCCATTAAAATATAACCTTCCCACAAGCAGGAATTTTGCCTGTTTTGTTTGCAGTAGTATTCCCAATACCTAGAATAGTGTACAGCATATCATAGGTACTCAATAAATATTTGTTGAATAAGTGAATTAATAAAAGGACTCTCCGGGAAACCATGTCTATTATTAATGAGGACATTGACCCCTACCTAACTGCTGCTTACTCTGAGGAGCTGAGCTGGACCACAAACGAACTGTAAGAATTCCTTTTGTTTATACTAGAGCAGCCTGAGTCATGTCAAAGATAAATAAAATCAGGCTCGAGTTAAAGCAGCAAGGACAGATTTTAATCAGTAATAAACTACAGCAGTAGAGAAGAGGGTCCACCATGAATTGAACTCAACTTTGATTTGTGCAGAGGGGACTGAGCATTCTAAAAGGGAAATGAGCAAGTCTGAAGAAGAAAAGTAGGGGCTTGAGGAGAATCAGGAAAGTAGAAGTTTATAAAAAGCAGAAAGGGGGTGTTGGTCCATACGAATCCCATCTGGGTCTGTTCACCAGCTCTTACTGCAGTTAGGTCTCTATTCACCTACAGAGACTAGGAGGGGAGATGGGGCCTATCTTCGTGCAGATGTTGGCTGGGACAAATGGAAAATTCTTTTGGCAGTCTTGTGCTTCCCCATGAGGGAACTTAAAGGGGCTAGAGTCCTTACTTTAAGGATGCTACCTCGAGCTGTTAGAATCTATGCTAGAGTTTATTAATTTTTTTTTAACATGGCAGGACAAAATTATGTGTGCTAAGAGTCTGCAGTTTATAGGCCCAGGTTGAGGCCTAGTCAAGAAAAGGGCTCTAGTCAGAGGAGCCTGACTAGAGTTTGCTCAAGGAGAGACTCTGTGTGGCTTCCTTTGCTTTTTCTCCGGAAACTATTGTGGTCTTTGTGCAGGTTGGAAAAGAATTTTCAGATACAAGGCAGATAGAGAGGAGAATAAAGTTTATTAGAGTGGGAGACACTGTGAAAACAGTGGGCTGGCTCAAGGGAGAGGCGACCCCTTTTGCAGGCTAGTAGCCAATTTTTATAGCCTCAAGACAGAAAATTCCTCCTGGAAGTGTACCATTAGGTAACTGGTTAGGTGGGTATTTTACCTAATGTGGGGTCAAGGAACTGGCTGGTTTAGATCCAGAGGTTTGTGGCAAAAGTTGCCATGGGGCTTGGTCAGTTAGCTCCAGATATTTTTGTCCAGTGACCTTGTTATAAGGCTCCACAGAAACCAACTTAGTTTTGGCTTTTATGGTTTTGCCTCCTGTAAGGTTAAAAAAAAAAAAGAAAAGAAAAACACAGAATGACAAATTCAAAATAAACAGAACTTGCCTCTCAAAAGTCTAGGGCAGGGTGGGTTCAAGTTGCCTACTCTTTGCTTTATTTTTCCCTTGACTCTCCCAAAAGCCCTCTAGGTCTTTCCAGAGAATATCCCTTCAAAACAGGAAGCCCAATCTATTTTTATCAATAAGAAATATGAAGAAAGAAGATGCAAGAGAAGGACTCATCCAAGAAAAGACACCGTGACATCACATTAAGATTTATTTATAGTGTGTGAGTCTTCTCCGTGGATATTGCGCTTCTTGGCATGGTGGCCCAGGTTGTTGTCCTAGGTCAATGTTGTAACTCTGCCTTCACTGGAACAAAGCTTTTAGAAAAGCTGTGACCCTGCCCTGGAAGTCACGCATGCATGCTCAGTTGTGTCCCACTTTTTGTGACACCATGGACTGTAGCCCGCCAGGTTCCTGTGTCCATGGGATTTTCCCGGCAAGAATACTGGCGTGGGTTGCCATTTCCCTCTCCAGGGGATCTTCCTGACCCAGGGATAGAAGCCATGTCTCTTACATCTCCTGCTACCGCTGAGCCACCAGGGAAGACTTCTTAGAAGGCAGGGTCTGTAATAACGAGAGGGGTGAAAGACGAAGAGACATAGATGGTCTTTGAATTATTAGGGGCCATAGCCTGAGTCTCTTATTTAGATGAGACCTTATTTAGTGAGAACTGTACTATTGACAAAGGGTTTTGGCCATTGATTTCTTTGTAAGTTGCAGGATGCTTCTGACGGTAAATGAAATTACTTTGTAACCTCTCGGTGGCTAAAGCTTTTTCTTGGCATAGAAGAGATAAGAAATTATTTCTCATCTGTCAGCTTTCTTGAGAGAATGATTTGTTGAAGTAGAGAGTTAGTTTTGGTTTCCACCCTGGCTGGATTCCCCATGCGTATTTGTCACTAAGGGTAACATTGCCAAGGCTTCAATGAAACAGGAAAACCATGCTGTTCCCCTCATTATTTTTCTCTTCAGCACCTGCTTGCAAATGTTCATTAAGAGAGGCAAGCGATATTTCAATAAACAGTAAATGTCCAAGAAAATGATTTAATTCTAAGAAATCCCTCTTTTTAAACCCTGAAACTGGTTCTTCCATTCATTTCATCCTGTTCTCCATCTGTCACCAGTCATATTCTAACGCTGGAGTTACAAGCTCAGTCCTATGAAGGTGCAAAGTAATCATATAAAGATGAAAATGGATAAGAACATAGAAAGTATTTTACACAAATCCTATACTTTATTTAAAGAGAAAACTGAGGCCCCCAAAGGACAAGGGTTGTTTGATCAGATTCAAATGTAACACCTATGTATGTACATTTAAGTAGAGGAAAGACAGTCTAAAAGGTGCTATGGAAAACACAAAGATAAGTAAGACCAGAATATTACTTCTGAATGAATAAGGAAGATAGAAAAGTATGTTCCCAGCTAATCATACAAGGTAACATAAAGGACACACAGGTAACATAAAAGTAAAGGGCATGCAGTTTATTCTTTTCAGTGGAGGGTGAAATTTTGTTAAGGAGAATAAGCTGCACAATGAATATAACAATAGAATGTATACAGACCAGTGTTAGGCATTTCAGTAATCTGTAAAAACATCACTGTTCTACTGCTGGCATCAAATGCAGCTGTAGCACAACCCTCCCTCCCACCTAGAAGCAGATGTGTGAAAACATATAAATCTAGGGTTGTCAGCATCAATACCGTAGCCTCTCTATGCCGTAAAATTCTCTTTGGTTAGTAAGTATTTCAATATTTATAGATTTTTTATTTATTCTCTCCACTGGTCAGAATTGTATTGATTTTAAACAGATGTAATCACTAGTGAAAGAAGCATGACTTGTTCATGGCAGAAAGCAGGCTACTTTGGTTAATTTAGAAGGTTACTCTGCTTGTATTCTACTCTTGTTTTCCTACCTAGAAGGAACTGTTTTCTTCATCTGCAGTAAAACACCCAAATTTGTACACTCTGTGAAAAAAAAAAAATGTAGTCAGTGACCATGGGAAGTTTAGAGAGTGTCAGAAAACTATATTCTTTTGGTATTAGTCACATAATACAACACATTTTTGATTAGGGCTCAGAAAGAACTTGGAGTGCTAGCATTTCTGGATTTGGATGGCCAAAGGACTGATCAAATCCATGAGAATTTATGTGAGAGTTCAGAATTCAAGTAGAAATCCCGCAGTAAACAGATGAAGTTGTGAGCTGGCTGTATAGTAAGAGCTCAGGTTTATTAGGCTAGTGGAATCCATGAGATAAACTCCAGAAGAGAAAAAAAAACACCAACAAGAACAACAGTAGCAGCTAGTCATTTCTGAACAATTACTAAATGGTAAGCATTGTATTACGTTCTTACTCAAATTACCAGTTATCCCAGGGTGTATTTTTTTACCCACAACTTTTCAAATGATGAGACCAAGGCTCAGAGATGTTAGGTAAATTTTCCAGGTGTTGGGTAAATAAATTGTAGGGATGGGAGTGGGGTGCAGTTGGCTTATGTGTCCCCATTTGCCTAGAACTTTCCCAGTTTTATCACCAAAAGTCACCTATCTCAGAGACACCATCCACCCCCAGGCCCAGGCAAACTGGGGACTATAGATCATGTTAGCTTGCACCCACTGATGCTGAATTTCAAAGCTTAAGCTTTAAATTGGTATCTTATACTGCTTCCACTGAGGAGAAAGAGAACCAATGACCAGAGATGGAACTTTGGAAAATGGTAATAACTTTAAAACTGGGAAAAGACTATAAGGTTTATACTTACAGACCTGTGTCTGTATCCTTTGCCCATTTTATCCCCAGTCTCTAATACTATGTCTAGGACAGAGAAGATGCTCAACGAGTATGTGTAATTAGTTGAATGATTAACAACTGATTATTAGTGATTGGATGAATGAAGAGGTAACAGGATGAATAAGGCAACATCATACCCCACAAGGATCAGGAGAGAGCTCAAATTAAATAAATAAATAAATCCCCACTACTCTCTTTCTTTTAAAAATAAAATAATCAATAACAATGTTTAAATAAAGAGCAATGCTTTTGCAAACTAATGGTCATGGGAACCTTCAGGTTTAGGCTTTGAAGAGGTTCACATAGAAGCTTGCTGCTGGTTGTAAACACCAGCAATAAGACCTGGACTTAAAAGAGTGACTCATTCCAAGCTGTTCTTTGCTTCTTCTCATAGAGTCAGCTCAGTTAAAGGAAAAGAGTGAGACTGGTTAGAGAACAACGCAACTACACAGTGAGCAATAAGAAATACCACAGTGACAGTTTTTTCTTTCCCTATCTCGAGAAAGGGTAGAGGCTGGAACTAAAAAGATTGAAGAGTTAACGCTGGAGGGACATTGGAACTTCTTAAGAGACACATGATAGCATCTCAAATAGGCAAAATTGTAGCTCACTGATTTCTTCTTTCTGTTGTTACATTTCAGGCTGAACACCTCATGTTTCGTTCCATTGAGATGAGTTTGAGCCCATTGCTATGCTGCTGTATCTCCTCTGATGTGTCCCGAGTATGTCAGCCCCACTCTTAATAGTCTGAGCTCTATGGGGAACATGTTATCAAAGTATGATGTGACTGGCACACACCAAACATGGCTGCCACTTCTCTTGTCTGGGCCTGAAACTTCCTATGCTTAAATCTCATTAGCCTTATATTTTGCAGTCCATCTCAGGCCTCAGATTTCCTCAGTTTTCTTTCCTTATTTTGCTGATGCACAGTGTTTACATTTTCCCCTGTAGCTTTCTCTCTGCCACTGCAAGAGAAGCAATGCTGCTTTAACTGTGGGAGAGGCTTCTGCTCTCTGTTTTGTCTATCACTAATAAACCCTCAAGCTCTGTTCTCATTTCCAAACTACTAATGTCTGGTAATGATTTCCAAGTCAGAACACACACAGCTGGATATTCAAACCCCAGGTTAAATTTTGTTTTCTGACACATCACCTGTTTGGAGTTTGAAAGTAAGTCAAAACGTGTTGCAGAAGTTATTCAAGGAAGAAGATGGGGTAATGACAAAGGTCATTCCTCTCACTTAATGCAACCAAACCATTGGAAAAAATATTTCCCTTAATCTCTGAAATCAACTTGTACAAGTTTCAGCTCCTGAGGCAGGTACCATTACAGTTGTTATCCTATTAAAACTTCCAAAGAGCCTTTTTTTTTTTTTTTTGGAAAGCTAGGAAAATCGTTTGGGGCTAGGTTAGGATTGGTTTGATTGCTACTGATATAAACATCTCTGAATAGTTTTGCTTTTTTTTCAAGTGCAAGTAACATAAGAACTTCAAATTAAAGAACAAAGCAGACTGTCTAGGCACAACTAGATTTTTTTTAATTTAAATTTATTTATTTAAATTAGAGGCTAATTACTTTACAATATTGTATTGGTTTTGCCATACATCAACGTGAATCCTCCACGGGTGTACACGTGTTCCCCATCCTGAACCCCTCTCCCACCTCCCTCCCCGTACCATCCCTCTGGGTCGTCCCAGTGCACCAGCCCCTAGCATCCAGTATCATGCATCGAACCTGGACTGGCGATTTGTTCCATACATGATATTATACATGTTTCAATGCCTTTCTCCCAAATCATCCCTCCCTCTCCCACAGAGTCCAAAAGACTGTTCTATACATCTGTGTTTCTTTTGCTGTCTCGCATACAGGGTTATTGTTTCCATCTTTCTAAATTCCATATATAGGCATTAGTATACTGTATTGGTGTTTTTCTTTCTGGCTTACTTCACTCTGTATAATAGGCTCCAGTTTCATCCACCTCATTAGAACTGATTCAAATGTATTCTTTTTAATGGCTGAATAATACTCCATTGTGTGTATGTACCACAGCTTTCTTATCCATTTGTCTGCTGATGGGCATCTAGGTTGCTTCCATGTCCTGGCTATTATAAATAGTGCTGTGATGAACATTGGGGTACACTTGTCTCTTTCAGTTCTGGTTTCCTCATTGTGCATGCCCAGCAGTGGGATTGCTGGGTCATAAGGCAGTTCTATGTCCAGTTTTTTTAAGGAATCTCCACACTGTTCTCCATAGTGGCTGTGCACAACTAGATTTTTTACAGCAAAATTGAGTACAATAATAACAACTTTCAGAAATTTTGAAACTGTCAATGCAGGAAAATTAGTTCTGATGTAAGCTTAGCCATGGGATTTTATTGAAAATGTTCTCATACTAGCATTTGGTTCAGTTCAGTTCAGTTGCTCAGTTGTGTCTGATTCTTTGTGACCCCATGAACCGCAGCACGCCAGGCCTCCCTGTCCATCACCAACTCCCGGAGTCCACCCAAACCCATGTCCATTGAGTCAGTGATGCCACCCAACCATTTCAATCTCTGTTGTCCCCTTCTCCTTTTGCCTTCAATCTTTCCCAGCATCAGGGTCTTTTCAAATGAGTCCGCTCTTCGCATCAGGTGGCCAAAGTATTGGAGTTTCATCATGGAGCATTTTGAATAATGAATTTACAGGGAGAAACAAAAGGAAATCACAGGCAGACATTACTTAGTATAAGAAAAAGAAAACAAGTACATTTTAATGATTATAGATTTGTGTAAGGAATATTTTGCCTGATTTTTGGTTTATTGCCTCTTTGTCATTGGAGGCCTGTCTGATGATTTGGGTAAGTATCATGGGTGACTGTCTTTGTGTTTGCTCAGCAGAGAACAACAGTTGCAATATGTAAATAGGGTGCCTCTTTCCTTTGGATGCCTTGGGATATGTATAATAGATTAAGTTGGCTTTGTGCAGAGCAAACAGGTCTGTATTACCAAGAATATGAATAATGTCAGTTTCCATAATTGCTAACATCTGGCTTTCCATAAATCTGTTAAATTGCATGGAAGCAGAATTAGATTTCTGTGTCATAAGTAAAGCAATTACATGGAACTCTGTAGGCAATATGGTCATATATTCAACTGTGAAATCCTTTCATTCTGGAGCAACAAAAGCAAATCCAGGTTTTGCACCCTGCTTTTATTGTGCACCCCTAGGTGTGTTCATCTTTTTGCTCAGGTTTCTTAATTTATAAGAGGAAAACACTGCCCATATGTTTGTAACTTTCTTAAATGCAAAATAACCAAATGTTAAAAAAGCATGTTCGAGCCAGGCATTAATTGCCAATTTAGAGAGTATTTTTGAGGAGACCATAAGTTAAAGATCCTTTTGTTGCCATTATAGAATAAAAATTAATCTTTCAGACAGTTCCTGGGGTGATTTGTTGATGAGTCTTTCTCTGCCATTATTCCCTTAAGCATTTGACAGGAAACTGGGATATGGAGGGAAGAGGAAAGGTGGCTTTCCTATTTCAGTGTGGTTACTGCGTTCTGTATTATTGTATTTTGAACTAGACCCAAGACCTTTCCCAGATGAAAAGTCAACAATAAGATGTGTTCCCTGAAGAGAAGGGTTGTGGTTATGCCTCATGCTTATTGAACACCCCAAACACTAACTTTTGGCAAAGCAGTCTTTTATAGTTGTATTGGTCTGTAAAATTCCTGGATTTAGGTAAGTTAAATGGGCTTCCCAGGTGGTGCAGTGGTAAAAAATTCGACTGCCAGTGTAGGAGATGCAGATTCAATCCCTGTGTTGGAAAGATCCCCTGGAAGAGGAAATGGTAATCACTCCAGTATTCTTGTCTGGAAGTTAAATAAATACATTGCACATCCAAAGTATATTCTTTTGCACTTCCTAATGAGAAAAAGGAAAAAGATTTAGCTCTTGCCCTCAATGAGCTCACCATCTACCTATGGAGCCATGGATATATTAAACATATAACTGCCAAGAGATGAATGCAAGGATACAGAGCAAGGTACAGAGAAACTAAAACACCAGCAGTGACCATCTTGCAGAATGAGGGATGGTGATGCTTGGTCTTGATTTTGAAGAATGCATGGGAGTAAAGATAGCACACAGGAAAGGGAAAAGTTTACCTTTTCAATTAATTTACACACCACCCATTCCATGTATGCTAAGAAAAAGAGATAAGGAGGGGGCAGACTCCCATAATTAGAAAGGCACAGGCAGAGGAAACATCATGGCCTGTTTGTGGGTCACCCATTACTTTTGAAGAGAAAGGGGAAGAGGCAGAAGGTAACAACTGAAGTGCCAAATCAAGGCTGCTGTGTATGCTAGGAGATTGAATGTTCTATTAGAAGCATCAGATATCCACGGAGATGTGGCAGAGGAATTACATGAACAGGTTTGCTTTTTAATACAACACCACTATCATGTAGAGGTATTTACAGCAACGATTCTCCTCTGGCTGAACAGAGCCCAGATGTCTAGACCCTAAATTATACCAATTAAGCCCATTTCTAGTGGTGAGCCACCACTAGAAAACATCAGTACGTTTTAAAAGCTCTCCAAATATTTATATTTTGTCCACAATCAAAAAATCAGTGAATTAGAGTAAAAAGTAGCTGGAGTCAGTATGGACCAGCTAGGAGGCTAATGCAGTAGTCCTGGTGAGGAATATAAAAATCAGAATTGAGTTCAAAGAAACCTGAGTTTTATTTTTATGATTATATAAGTGATGAGCTAGCTAGCTAGCTATCATCAATATACTCTCTATCTGTATCCCCAGATTTACAAACCAGTTTATAAATGTGATGAGAGAAGTATAAGACACTGTTTTGTTAGTTTCAGCAAAAATATAAGAGTGAGAATAATGCAAAAAATATCACTTTAGTATTGTTCCAAGATAGCATATATCTAAACAGTAAACCATGTACTCAGTTCAGTCCAGTCGCTCAGTCGTGTCCGACTCTTTGCGACCCCATGTATCGCAGCACACCAGGCCTCCCTGTCCATCACCAACTCCCAGAGTTCACTCAGACTCATGTCCATCAAGGCAGTGATGCCATCCAGCCATCTCATCCTCGGTCGTCCCCTTCTCCTCCTCCCCCCAGTCCCTCCCAGCATCAGAGTCTTTTCCAATGAGTCAACTCTTTGCATGAGGTGGCCAGAGTACTGGAGTTTCAGCTTTAGCATCATTACCTCCAAAGAAATCCCAGGGCTGATCTCCTTCAGAATGGACCGGTTGGATCTCCTTGCAGTCCAAGGGACTCTCAAGAGTCTTCTCCAACACCACAGTTCAAAAGCATCAATTCTTCGGTGCTCATCTTTCTTCACAGTCCAACTCTCACATCCATACATGACCACTGGAAAAATCATAGTCTTGACTAGACAGACCTTTGTTGGCAAAGTAATGTCTCTGCTTTTGAGTATGCTATCTAGGTTGATCATAACTTTTCTTCCAAGGAGTAAGCGTCTTTTAATTTCATGGCTCCAGTCACCATCTGCAGTGATTTTGGAGCCCCCCAAAATAAAGTCTGACACTGTTTCCACTGTTTCCCCATCTATTTCCCATGAAGTGATGGGAACAGATGCCACGATCTTCGTTTTCTGAATGTTGAGCTTTAAGGCAACTTTTTCACTCTCCACTTTCACTTTCATCAAGAGGCTTTTTAGTTCCTCTTCACTTTCTGCCATAAGGGTGATGTCATCTGCATATCTGAGGTTATTGATATTTCTCCCGGCAATCTTGATTCCAGCTTTTGCTTCATTAAGCCCCGCATTTCTCATGATGTACTCTGCATATAAGTTAAATAAGCAGGGTGACAATATACAGCCTTGACGTACTCCTTTTCCTATTTGGAACCAGTCTGTTGTTCCATGTCCAGTTCTAACTGTTGCTTCCTGACCCGCATATAGGTTTCTCAAGAGGCAGGTCCTAACTATCATTGCAGTGAGTGTTCAGAGAGGGTGAATAATCACTCTAAACTGTAATCATATTGGAAGATACTTAACTGAGGAGGTAGGGCTTGAAGTTGGTCTTAATCATTTATATTCATTAAATAAATACTTTTGAGTATTATGTTATCTATGTTTTTACCTTCAAAAGACTATAGAGTAGGTGGGTATGGTTTTTTACAGTTGATAATTGAAGGTCAGAAAGACTAAATAATGTGACCAAGGATACACAGTATAATGTACAAAATGACTGGTACGTAATCACCAGTTAATTGGAAGAGTTGGTTTCAAATGTGTGACCTGACTCCTGCATTCATTGCTACTTTTTGTTGGGAAGAATTAGAGGAAAAAGACTAGGAAGATGAGAGAGGCTTCTAGGCAGGAGCACCATAGGGTCATACATGTTACCCAGGAGTAATGAAGAAGTAATTAAGGTCTGCGGTAGCTGACTTGGAATCTAGATAGCATAATTTAGGATCATTTCCACAAATGTCAAAGGAGGAATAATTATTCATTAAGTCAATGTTTTGACTGAGGCTACAATTGGTAGAACAAACATAAAATAATAAATCTTATAATGAACTAGTTTCTAGAAATATTATTGGAATTCCTTAACATCTTCCACTTTGTACTGTGGCTATAAAGCCAAGTTTTATACCAATATAGTGCATATAGTCAGTAAGGGAAGATAGGTCATTGTTTTTCATTGTTATTAAAGTCACTATAGTTTTAAAATTCTAGCAAACTAATTATACCATATTCTCTGAATTTCAACTAAAAATGCTGAAAAGGGACTATGCAAGATTTTATCCTTGAAAAAGAATTACAATGTCTAGAGGGCAAATTAGTTGAAAGTAGATAAAATCACAGACTAGTATGCTTAAAGAAGACTTTAGGATTTGAGTTGGCACAGTTTAGTGGAAAGAGCTGTAGTATACCTTTTGAAAGACCCAACACAATCTTTGCTCTAAGAGATACCAGCTGTGTGACCACTTAGCCATCTCTGTAACTTAGTTCTTCTTTTGTAGACTGAAAATAACTATTTCCCTCCTGCAATTATATGACATGACTTGCGAAAAAGAACTCTGAAAAACTTATATATATATATATATATATATATATATATATATTTACATACACACACTTTCACACAGAAAATAATAGCAATAAAATTGATTTTATGTCTCTGAGCACATTTTTGAGTACTTAAAGGGGAAATGCCACTTATAATTACTTTTTTGTGTGCAACTTACTTCCATAATTCTTTAAAAAAAATACCTACAATTAAGATGGATTTTTGTGTGAAGAGTAAATTAATTTATACTGTTATTCTCACCTACAGTAGGAGTCAAGCCTACCAATTAGTAGCCTACCACCAGTTTTATATATACTGCTGTGTTCCTCCTCATCACTTGCATGAGGACAGTGTCTTTAAGTCACTGTCAACATTTATAGCACCAGTGTGCAAAAAACCCTGGTGCAGAGCAGACTTTTGGTTAAAATATGTTGTCATCTGAACGATATTTGAAGGGCTTGGCAGTAGATTAATCAATGGAGAAGACAAATGACCTGACAGACAAATGGCTGATGTTTTCAAATACAAATACTTTAAAGACTGTCACAAGAAAAATCAAGTAGACTTTCCTTGAGTGATTTCAGAACTGATACCTAAGTAGAAGTTACTAAATAATATATTTTATTTCAATTTAATGAAGACATTTCTGAAAGAGTTATTCAAAGATGGAATTTGCTGGCTTGTGCAGGAGTAGGTTCAGGAAAAGGACTCCAACCAGGAATGTATAGCTATCTGTTTAAGATGCTAAGGTCACCAGAGCTCTGAATGTTAAGGGGGTTACTGGGTTTATGTTTTTCTTCCATACTTGACTGTCAATGAAAAACAGCAAAATATACAGTGTTTTTCATCAGAATTCATGCCATACCTCAATGGTAGCCTCAAGATGTTTTCTTGTGTGAGCAAAATTGCTGCTAGTCATTAATGAGGTGAGTTTTTGATTAGGCAAGGCATCCTCTAAGAATTATTTCCTTTTCTTTCAACGTTGGCCCCAGGATCTGGGGGCAGTCTAATTGGCTCAGGATTGCCCTCGTTGCTCACTTGTTCCTACTCAGTGGCTCATCTATTCACAACTTTTCTAAACGACCCAGATCTCAATGGGGTGCCTCCATATTGTTAATGAATTAGCAGTATTTATTGCCTCTGGATGGTATGGTTCTTGAGGATCTCCTAAAACCAGTTCAGGGTTACTACTGAATAATTCAGTAATTAGAGTCTGACAGCTATGGGTTGAGTCCCAGACTGGCCACTTATTAGCTATATGACAGTGGGCATGCTATTTAACTTACAGGAGCCTCAGCTCCATCATTTCCCAGCTAGAGATAAGAACAGATTTTCCTACACAGAGCTCCTTTGCAGAGTAAAGGAGATAAGGCATGTGAACAGCTTGGCACAGTACTTGACACAAAGCAAACACTCAATGATGTTAACTAGTGCTACAGTCAGTGATTATGACTTTCTAATAATCATCTTGGCTAGAGTCTAAAGCTCCCTGCTTTCTCTCTTGCAGACATTGATGAATGTGCCTTAAGAACCCATACCTGTTGGAATGATTCTGCCTGCATCAACCTGGCAGGGGGCTTCGACTGCCTCTGTCCCTCTGGGCCCTCCTGCTCTGGTGACTGCCCCCATGAAGGAGGGCTGAAGCGCAATGGGCAGGTGTGGACTCTGAAAGAAGACAGGTGTTCCGTCTGTTCCTGCAAGGTGAGGCTGGTGTGGTGCAGTGGAAACTGTCACTGTTCTTTCCTTCCCCTTCTGCTCTCCCCATCTGTTTCCAACCAGTTGTTGATTCATAGGTCTCCTGTGCTTCCTGAAAAGGATTCAGTTCTAATCCCCACTACAGCTAATGATGATGCTGGGTGGCAGGCATACTTGCTGGGAATGAGGTGAGGTGTATGTATGGTTGCAGAGAGACTGCTGAACACAGGGGGACCAGGGCAGAGAAGCCAGTGAGTCCCCCTACTGAGAGCCGGCAGTGCCTTTAAGGTTGGTTGGGTGAGAGCTTTAATGAGCCCTCATCTCCCACTTTTACAGTCTTGCTGATTAAACCTTCTTTTTCCCTGAAACGATCACCTGCATGAACTTGCTCACTATTCTGGTGACATCATCCAAAAAAGCAAGGCTCATAGGCTTGTAGTGGCCAGAGACAGGTGAACCTCTGACACATTGTGAACTCTGGTAAATGATGTCTTTTTGTCGTGCTCAGTGCTGGGTAATTCCTTACCTTAAGTTGTTTGGAAGTGAGTTTAATGCTTATGAAAATAAAATTCTGTCATCGACTAGTTTTGCTTTATGCTTTTCAAAATGGGCCTCTTAAAGTGTTTGATTTCCTTGTGCTTTATTTCTTTTGTTGATCTTGCCTATTCAGTTTCGTTTGATATTACACTTTCTGTAGCTCTTACATTGTATTTTTATGTCTGTTTGGATGAGACTGTTTAATCTTTGGCTTTATGGGCATGGGAACTGTGAGAAGTTACTTGCTTAGTAGCCTTGTAGAGAGCTGGTCTCCTGATGAACTCAGCGTGCTCCCTGGAAACAGAGTAGAAATGAGTCTTGAAAAGTCACGCAGTTCATTCACCTGCCTTCAAGTCTGTCACACCTCCAGACCTGGAGGCACATATTTAGGAAAACTGTATTACTAAGTGTTTAGATCATTGCTCCATAATGGCCATTCTTCCTTGTACAGGAACAGCTTTATTGTTGTTGCTTAGCAGCTAGATCATGCCAACTCTTTGAGACCCCATGGACTGTAGTCTACTAGGCTCCTCTGTCCATGGGATTTTTCCCAGCAAGAATACTGGAGTGGGTTTTCATTTCCTTCTGCAGTGTACATAAACCTAGTTCCCCATACTTAGACTTAGGTCCATTGCTCCCAGTCATTAAGCACCTCCTATATGCCAAGCATCCTGTAACTTTTACTTTTTGCTTTCTTCTTTTCCTTTTTGATTTTTTTCCTGTACAATACTGTATTGGTTTTGCCATACATTCACATGAATCCGCCACAGGTGTACATGAGTTCCCAACCCTGAACCTCTCTTCCACCTCCCTCCCCATATCATCTCTCTGGGTCATCCCAGTGCACCAGCCCCTAGCATCCTGTATCCTGTATCAAACCTAGACTACCGATTCATTTCTTACATGATAGTATACATGTTTCAATGCCATTCTTCCAAATCATCCCACCCTCTCCCTCTCCCACAGAGTCCAAAAGTCTGTTCTTTACATCTGTGTCTCTTTTGCTGTCTCGCATACAGGGTTATCATTACCATCTTTCTAAATTCCATATGTATGTGTTAGTATACTGTATTGGTGTTTTTCTTCCTGGCTTACTTCACTCTGTATAATCGGCTCCAGTTTCATCCACCTCATTAGAACTCATTCAAATGTATTCTTTTTAATGGCTGAGATCAACCCTGGGATTTCTTTGGAGGGAATGATGCTGAAGCTGAAACTCCAGTACTTTGGCAACCTCATGCGAAGAGTTGACTCATTGGTAAAGACTGATGCTGGGAGGGGTTGGGGGGAGGAGGAGAAGGGGACGACAGAGGATGAGATGGCTGGATGGCATCACTGACTCGATGGACATGAGTCTGAGTGAACTCTGGGAGTTAGTGATGGACAGGGAGGCCTGGTGTGCTGCAATTCATGGGGTCACAAGGAGTCGGACATGACTGACTGACTGAACTGAACTGAACTGAATACTCCATTGTGTATATGTACCACAGCTTTCTTATCCATTTGTCTGCTGATGGACATCTAGGTTGCTTCCATATCCTGGCTATTATAAACAGTGCTACGATGAACATTGGGGTACACGTGTCTCTTTCAGTTCTAGTTCCCTAGGTGTATATGCCCAGCAGTGGGATTGCTGGGTCATAAGGCAGTTCTATTTCCAGTTTTTTAAGGAATCTCCACACTGTTCTCCATAGTGGCTGTATTAGTTTGTATTCCCACCAACAGTGTAGGAGGGTTCCCTTTTCTCCACACCCTCTCCAGCATTTATTGCTTGTAGACTTTTGGATCGCAGCCATTCTGACTGGTGTGAAATGGTACCTCATTGTGGTTTTGATTTGCATTTCTCTGATAATGAGTGATGTTGAGCATCATTTCATGTGTTTGTTAGCCATCCGTATGTCTTCTTTGGAGAAATGTCTATTTAGTTCTTTGGCCCAGTTTTTGATTGGGTCGTTTATTTTTCTGGAATTGAGCTGCATAAGTTGCTTGTATATTTTTGAGATTAGTTGTTTGTCAGTTGCTTCATTTGCTATTATTTTCTCCCATTCCGAAGGCTGTCTTTTCACCTTGCTTATAGTTTCCTTTGTTGTGCAGAAGCTTTTAATTTTAACTAGATCCCATTTGTTCATTTTTGCTTTTAATTCCAGAATTCTGGGAGGTGGATCATAGAGGATCCTGCTGTGATTTATGTCGGAGAGTGTTTTGCCTATGTTCTCCTCTAGGAGTTTTATAGTTTCTGGTCTTACATTTAGATCTTTAATCCATTTTGAGTTTATTTTTGTGTGTGGTGTTAGAAAGTGTTCTAGTTTCATTCTTTTACAAGTGTTTGACCAGTTTTCCCAGCACCACTTGTTAAAGAGATTGTCTTTAATTCATTGTATATTCTTGCCTCCTTTGTCGAAGATAAGGTGTCCATAGGTGTGTGGATTTATCTCTGGGCTTTCTATTTTGTTCCATTGATCTATATTTCTGTCTTTGTGCCAGTACCATACTGTCTTGATGACTGTGGCTTTGTAGTAGTGCCTGATGTCAGGCAGGTTGATTCCTCCAGTTCCATTCTTCTTTCTCAAGATTGCTTTGGCTATTCGAGGTTTTTTGTATTTCCATATAAATCTTGAAATTATTTGTTCTACCTCTGTGAAAAATACTGCTGGTAGCTTGATAGGGATTGCATTGAATCTGTAGATTGCTTTGGGTAGTATACTCGTTTTTACTATATTGATTCTTCCGATCCACGAACTTGGTGGATTTCTCCATCTATAAGTGTCCTCTTTGATGTCTTTCATCAGTGTTTTATAGTTTTCTATATATAGTTCTTTAGTTTCTTTAGGTAGATATATTCCCAAGTACTTTATTCTTTTCATTGTAATGGTGAATGGAATTGTTTCCTTAATTTCTTTTTCTACTTTTTCATTATTAGTGTATAGGAACGCAAGGGATTTCTGTGTGTTGATTTTATATCCCGCAACTTTACTATATTTATTGATTAGCTCTAATAATTTTCTGGTGGAGTCTTTAGGGTTTTCTCTTTAAAGGATCATGTCATCTGCAAACAGTGAGAGTTTTACTTCTCCTTTTCCAATTTGGATTCCTTTTATTTCTTTTTCTGCTCTGATTGCTGTCGCCAAAACTTCCAGAACTATGTTGAATAATAGCGGTGAAAGTGGGAACCCTTGTCTTATTCCTGACTTTAGGGGAAATGCTTTCAATTTTTCACCATTGAGGATAATGTTTGCTGTGGGTTTGTCATATATAGCTTTTATTATGTTGAGGTATGTTCCTTCTATTCCTGCTTTCTGGAGAGTTTTGATCATAAATGGATGTTGAATTTTGTCAAAGGCCTTCTCTGCATCTATTGAGATAATCATATGGCTTTTATTTTTCAATTTGTTAATGTGGTGAATTACATTGATTGATTTGCAGATATTGAAGAATCCTTGCATCCCTGGGATAAAGCCCACTTGGTCATGGTGTATGAACTTTTTAATGTGTTGCTGAATTCTGATTGCTAGAATTTTGTTAAGGATTTTTGCATCTATGTTCATCAGTGATATCGGCCTGTAGTTTTCTTTTCTTGTGGCATCTTTGTCAGGTGTTGGTATTAGGGTGATGGTGGCCTCATAGAATGAGTTTGGAAGATTACCTTTCTCTGCAATTTTCTGGAAGAGTTTGAGTAGGATAGGTGTTAGCTCTTCTCGAAATTTTTGGTAGAATTCAGCTGTGAAGCTGTCTGGACCTGGGCTTTTGTTTGCTGGAAGATTTCTGATTACATTTTCAATTTCTGTGCTTGTGATGGGTCTGTTAAGATTTTCTATTTCTTCCTGATTCAGTTTTGGAATTTTGTACTTTTCTAAGAATTTGTCCATGGCACCCCACTCCCGTACTCTTGCCTGGAAAATTCCATGGATGGGGGAGCCTGGTAGGCTGCAGTCCCTGTGGTCGCAAACAGTCAGACACGACTGAGCGACTTCACTTTCACTTTTCACTTTCATGCATTGGAGAAGGAAATGGCAACCCACTCCAGTGTTCTTGCCTGGAGAATCCAAAGGATGGGGGAGCCTGGTGGGCTGCCATCTCTGGGATCGCACAGAGTTGGACACGACTGAAGTGACTTAGCAGCAGCAGCAGCAAGAATTTGTCCATTTCTTCCACGTTGTCCATTTTATTGGCATATAATTGCTGATAGTAGTCTCTTATGATCCTTTGTATTTCTGTGTTGTCTGTTGTGATCTCTCCATTTTCATTTCTAATTTTATTGATTTGATTTTTCTCCCTTTGTTTCTTGATGAGTCTGGCTAATGGTTTGTCAATTTTATTTATCCTTTCAAAGAACCAGCTTTTGGCTTTATTGATTTTTGCTATGGTCTCTTTTGTTTCTTTTGCATTTATTTCTGCCCTAATTTTTAAGATTTCTTTCCTTCTACTAACCCTGGTGTTGTCCATTTCTTCCTTTTCTAGTTGCTTTAGGTGTAGAGTTAGGTTATTTATTTGCCTTTTTTCTTGTTTCCTGAGGTATGCCTGTATTGCTATGAACTTTCTCCTTAGCACTGCTTTTATAGTGTCCCACAGGTTTTGGGTTGTTGTGTTTTCATTTTCATTCATTTCTATGCATATTTTGATTTCTTTTTTGATTTATTCTGTGATTTGTTGGTTATTCAGCAGCGTGTTGTTCAGCCTCCATATGTTGGAATTTTTAATAGTTTTTCTCCTGTAATTGAGATCTAATGTTAATGCATTATGGTCAGAAAAGATGCTTGGAATGATTTCAATTTTTTTGAATTTATTAAGGCTAGATTTATGGTCCAGGATGTGATCTATCCTGGAGAAGGTTCCATGAGCACTAGAGAAAAAGGTGAAATTCATTGTTTTAGGGTGAAATGTCCTATAGATATCAATTAGGTCCAACTGGTCTATTGTATCATTTAAAGTTTGTGTTTCTTTGTTAATTTTCTGTTTAGTTGATCTGTCCATAGGTGTAAGTGGGGGTATTAAAGTCTCCCACTATTATTGTGTTATTGTTAATTTCCCCTTTCATACTTGTTAGCATTTGTCTTACATATTGCGGTGCTCCTATGTTGGGTGCATATATATTTATAATTGTTATATCTTCTTCTTGGATTGATCCTTTGATCATTATGTAGTGGCCTTCTTTGTCTCTTTTCGCAGCCTTTGTTTTAAAGTCTATTTTATCTGATATGAGTATAGCTACTCCTGCTTTCTTTTGGTCTCTATTTGCATGGAATATCTTTTTCTAGCCCTTCACTTTCAGTCTGTATGTGTCCCTTGTTTTGAAGTGGGTCTCTTGTAGACAACATACATAGGGGTCTTGTTTTTGTATCCATTCAGCCAGTCTTTGTCTTTTGGTTGGGGCATTCAACTCATTTACATTGAAGGTAATTATTGATAAGTATGATCCCGTTGCCATTTGCTTTATTGTTTGCGGTTCTGGTTTATACATCCATTTTGTGTTTCCTGTCTAGAGAATGTCGTCTAGCAATTGTTGGAGAGCTGGTTTGGTGGTGCTGAATTCTCTCAGCTTTTGTTTGTCTGTAAAGCTTTTGATTTCTCCTTCATATTTGAATGAGATCCTTGCTGGGTATAGTAATCTGGGCTGTAGGTTATTTTCTTTCATCACTTTAAGTATGTCTTCCCATTCCCTCCTGGCCTGAAGAGTCTCTATTGAAAGATCAGCTGTTATGCTTATGGGAATCGCTTTGTGTGTTATTTGTTGTTTTTTCCTTGCTGCTTTTATATTTGTTTTTTATGTTTGATCTTTGTTAATTTGATTAATATGTGTCTTGGGGTGTTTCGCCTTGGGTTTATCCTGTTTGGGACTCTCTGGGTTTCTTGGACTTGGGTGATTATTTCCTTCCCCATTTTAGGGAAGTTTTCCTGTATTATCTCCTCAAGTATTTTCTCATGGTCTTTCTTTTTGTCTTCTTCTTCTGGGACTCCTATAATTCAAATGTTGGAGTGTTTCATGTTGTCCTGGAGGTCTCTGAGATTGTCCTCATTTCTTTTAATTTGTTTTTCTTTTTTCCTCTCTGATTCACTTATTTCTACCATTCCTATCTTCTATTTCACTAATCCTATCTTCTGCCTCTGTTTTTCTTTTATTTGTTGCCTCCAGAGTGTTTCTGATCTCATTTATTGCATTATTCATTATATATTGACTCTTTTTTATTTCTTCTAGGTCCTTGTTAAATCTTTCTTGCATCTTCTCAATCCTTGACTCCAGATGATTTATCTGTGATTCCATTTTGATTTCAAGATTTTGGATCATTTTCACTGTCATTATTCAGAATTCTTTCTCAGGTAGATTCCCTATCTCTTTCTCTTTGGTTTGGTTTGGTGGGCATTTCTCCTGTTCCTTTACCTGCTGCGTATTCCTCTGTCTCTTCATCTTGGTTATATTACTGCGTTTGGGGTGGCCTTTCTGTATTCTGGTGGTTTGTGGAGTTCTCTTTATTATGGAGTTTCCTCACTGTGGATGGGATTGTATCAGTGGCTTGTCAAGGTTTCTTGGTTAGGGAAGCTTGTGTTGGATTTCTGGTGGCTGGAGCTGGATTTCTCCTCTCTGGAGTGCAATGAAGTGTCCAGTATTGAGTTATGAGATGTCAGTGGTTTTGGAGTAACTTGAGCTGCCTATATATTGAAGCTCAGGGGTGTGTTCCTGTGTTGCTGGAGAATTTGTGTGGTATGTATTGCTCTGGAACTTGTTGGCCCTTGGGTGGTGCTTGGTTTCAGTGTAGGTATGGAGGCGTTTGATGAGCTCCTATCGATTAATATTCCCTGGAGTCAGGAGTTCTCTGATGTTCTCAGGATTTGGACTTAAGCCTCCTGCTTCTGGTTTTCAGTTTTATTTTTACAGTAGCCTCAAGACTTCTCCATCTATACAGCACCGATGATAAAACATCTATGTTAGAGATGAAAAGTTTCTCCACATTGAGGGACACCCAGAGAGGTTCACTGAGTTACATGGAGAAGAGAAGAGGGAGGGGGGAGTTAGAGGTGACTGGAATGAGATGAGGTGGGATTAGAAGAGGAGAGAGCAAACTAGCCAGTAATCACCTCCTTATGTATGCTCCACTGTCTGGACCGCTCAAAGATGTTCATGGAGTTATACATAGAAGAGGAGAGGGAGGAAGGAGACAGAGGTGGCCAGGAGGGTAAAAGAGGGAAATGAAAAGGAGAGAGACAGATCCAGCCAGTAACCAATTACCTAAGTGTTCTCCACCGTCTGAAACACACAGAGATTCACAGAGTTGGGTAGAGAAGAGAAGGGGGAGGAAGGAGACAGAGGCCACCTGGTGGAGAAAAAGGAGAGTCCAAAGGAGGAGAGAGCGGTCAAGCCAATAATCTTGCTCTCAAGTAAAAATGGGTGCTGAAGATTGGGTTTTTAAAGGTACAAAATTGATAACAAATACCAAAAAGCAAAGATTAAAAATCTAGAGTAGAGGTTGGATTTTCAAAAATACAATATTAAAGAAAAGAAGAAAGAAAAAAAGTCACAAAAATTATTTAAAAAAAAAACAACAAAAACCACTATATATATATGGTGTTTGCTTTAAGAACTTAAAAATTTAAAAATGTTAAAATAAAAAAAAAGAAAAAGAAGAAAAAACAAAACAAAAGAATGATAGTAAAAATAGTGAAGGTATATCTGGGACTTTCTGGGGTGGTGTTGCGGGCAGTGTGGGGTCAATTCATTTCGGCTAGTTCCTTGGTCTGGCTTATATTTCTTAAGATCTATACTTCCAAGGCAGTTCCCTCTGTTTAGCTTCTTCTGTTTGCTGGTCTCTTCAGTGTCTGTTTTCCGCCCTGACACAAGAGGGATGGTGGTGGACCCTTTTTTGTTTTTTTAGGCTCACTTGTTCAGTCATGCTGTGGTGAGGGAGGGATGCTGCAAACAAATAACACTGGCATGTGCTCGTAGTGTCTCAGCCACACTGGGCCTGTCCCCACTCATGAGGCACACCACTCAGGTTCTAGGTTGCTCCACTGGGAACCGTCTGAGGCCGGCCCTGGGCTGCATGCATCTCTCTAGTTTAAGCCGCTCAGGCTCAGGCACTGAGGTAGTCCTCAGAGGCGCAGACTCAGTTGGGCCTGCGTTTTGTGCCCTTCCCAGGTCCGAGCAGCTCGGGTGTTTGGTGAGCACGGTTGCTGCGACTTATTGCCTTTCCCGTCCCTGCTGCTCAGTTTTTTGGGTGTACAACTGGTGCCCCTTCTTAGGCAGATGGTGACTGTCCAGAATCCCAAGAAGTCTTAGTTAGCAAAGAAGCTTGCTTGCAGTTTGGAAGTTTCTCTGGGGCTGCAGTTGCCCCCTTCTGGCCCTTCTGGCTCTGGCTGCCTGTCACTGGAGGGGGATGGTCTGCAGCCGGCTAATTCTTTGTTCCGTCCTTTGTTCTGTGCACAGTCCTGGCGGTGTCTTATGTGAAGAGCTTTTCACGCCATAGCTATTCCACAGTCTGGTTTGCTAGCCCAAGTTAGTTCACTCTGGATATGCTTGGGGCATTCCGGCCTGATTCTTAAAAAGGCACTGCAGCCCGCGCCTCCCTGCCCAGACCCTATTTGCTAGGGGCGGATGCAGGCGTCTGCAGTGCTTCTCCACTGGGGGAGTTTCCGTTGGGCTCCTAATCTGTGGGTTTTAATTATTTATTTATTTTTCCTCCCTGTTATGTTGCCCTCTGCTTCCAAGGCTCACCACAGACTCGGCAGTGAGAGTGTTTCCTGGTGTTTGGAAACTTCTCTCTTTTTAAGACTCCCTTCCTGGGATGGAGCTCCCTCCCTACCTCTTTTGTCTCTTTTTCCCATCTCTTATATTTTTTCCTACCTGTTTTTGAAGACAATGGTCTGCTTTTCTGGGTGCCTGATGTTCTCTGCCAGCGTTCAGTTGTTTTGTGAAGTTTACTCAGTGTCGAAATGTTCTTCTGATGAATTTGTGAGGGAGAAAGTGGTCTCCCCATCCTATTCCTCCACCATCTTAGGACCGCCCCCCTGTAATTTTTTTATTAGTTGTGTATTGTTCAATAGGTTACAAATACTTTTAGTGTGTTATATTTTTATTTTTTCCTAGCACATTAAAATTATTTATTTTAATCAAAATTTGTAATATTTGTTCAGCTTTTTATATTGGACTATAGCTGATTAACAATGTTTTGATAGTTTCAGGTATGCTGCAAAACAACTCAGCCTTACATGTATCCTTTCTCCCCTAAACTCCCATCCTATCCAGGCTGCCACATAACACTGAGCAGAGTTCCCTGTACTATATAGTGTGTCATTATCAGTTATTTATCTTAAATATACCATTATGTACATATTGATCCTAAACTCCCTAGTATCCCTTTCCCCAACCCTTCCCTGCTGGTAACCATAAGTTTATTCTCTAAGTCTGTGGGTCTGTTTCTGTTTTGTAAATAAGTTCATATGTATCATTCCTCTTTAGATTCCACGTATAAGGGATAGCATATTTCTACTTGATATTTCTCTTTGTTTTAGTTCACTTGGTATGATCATCTCTAGGTCCATTCATGTTGCTGCAAATTGCATTATTTCATTCTTTTTAATGGCTGAGTCATACTCCATTGTATGTAAGTACCACATCTTTTTTATTCATTCCTCTGTCAATAGACATTTAGGTCCAAGCATCCTATAATTTACAAACAGCATCCCGTTTAATGTAGCATGACTCTCAAAGATAAAGAAACTGAGTTTCCAAGTTTCAGGGCAAGTAATGTGCACTTAATATCACAAAAGATAAATTTGTAAGCTGGGATTTGAAGTTTACTTGTTTGCTCCAAATCTATAGTTTTCTCATTTTGCTACATGTCCTGTAACTCTATATATGACATCTGTTGACATTTATAAAACCAATTAAGTAATCAGTCAACCCAACTGGATTGAGCTCAATGCTCAACTCACTACTATTTTAATGACTATGTAAGGACATTCCCTCAAGCAGACTTCAGGTTATTAAGTACAATATTTAAGCATGTGGCACTGACTCAGAGTAAAAGTTTTTGAGACAGAAAAGACTGTGGGTTAGAGTGGCTGAGAAAGCTTTATGGGAGAGGTTGGCAATTAGGTCCCCATTCAGCCAGCAAAATGAAGATGAATTCCTTTACTAATTCTATTCTAGAAAATATTACTTTATCAAACCTTTGTGGAGGCTCACAACCTGGCCCTGTACTATTTTTAAAGCTTTCTATGTCCCCGATACCTAGAACAAGCAAGGGATTTTAGTTGAGTCTTGACCAACATGAAACCAAAAAGTTATTTTTCAGTTGTTTTATTAAAGTCTATGATAAAGCAGGGCACTTACCAATCATTAAAATGTTTCCAAAACCTCATTTATTGGCTGTGCTAATAATCCAACAGACTGAGTTGATTTATGCTGCTCTGACTCCTAAAGTATCTCTGACGACTTTTAGGAATTAGACTGACATTGCCACAGGAAAGTAACAAACCCTGTCATCTTATTTTGTTAATATAACGTATCTCCACTATCCCTCCTTTATGAATAAAGTACTGAGCAGAGTTAGTTACATAAGTCTTTTACAAAATGAAAATTACCCGTGAATAGCACAGCTTGCAAGAGGTTGTAGAATGAAAGATCTGGCTTTAGGAGCTGAACCAAGAAGCCTGAATCAAATTCCATAGATCATCTTCAAAAAATGAACTTATTTGTAATCCACTTTGTTTCCACTATTTTCAGTTGTAAGTATTCTATTCTGATTCGATAAATTTTTCCAGTACTTAAGCATGTAGTTGAACTATTATTATGGCATCATCTTAGAGGCTAAGAAGTACAATCAAGGTTAAGTTATGAAATGCTGGCTTTTTAATCATACTCTGGATGTTTCCAATTCAAATAAAAATAAATCACACAAGCAGAATCACAAAAGCCAACCACAGCTCAAGGCATACTATTGAACGAAGCAAGGTCAGAGTTTCATCCTTGAGAATCAGTACATCAGGTTAGCTAATGTTTCATGTCAATTGAAAAAGAGGCCTTGAAACATATCCACAGCTGAATGGAGTTCAGTGATAAACCTAGGCTAGTACAAATGGATGTGGGTTCTATTTAGGTGAAATGTACCTCCTTGACAGTGACAATGCTTGTGGGCACCTTAAGACCACTAAGTTGAGTAGGCACAGAATAATTGCCTAATTTGGGGGGATGCATGTTCCTCCAGATCACAGAACCCCAGAATGAAAAATGGTTCTCTCCTTAGGCTTCATCCCTAAATCTTAAGTTATAGCCCAATTTCTTTTCGTAGGTACCCATTTGTGGCTTTTCCTTTCATAAATTTGTCATGGACCTTACGGAGATGCTTTTTATTTTCTATCTACACTATGTGGAAAGATAGAGAGGTCTCAAGTTTATTAGTTTCCAGAAAATGTAGCATTTTACAATGAATGGTTACGTTTATATTGATAATAATGGAGATGAATGAGGAAATGGATACACAATTAACCACCTGTCATGCTATGGTAGAGTCATGAGTAATTTATTTGTTGTGGGAACTTAAGATAAAGAAGTATGCTCTATTCTGGGAGAAGGAAGAAAGGAATAGGGAATGACTTCACAGAGTAGGTGGCCTCTGAATACATTCTTAAAGGATGAGAAATTTATCCAAGTAGAGATGTGGGGAAAGTAAATTCCAAACAGAAGGAAAAGCAAGAACAAAGAAGCAGAAGCATAACAATATATATTAAAGGAAATAGAAGAGAATGATGAGATTCAAACATCAGGAGCAAGAAGAATATGGGAAGGTTATAAGAGGTGATGAGCCTGGAGATAAAGGATGGGGATGGAGTCAGGCTTTGGAATATAGACTTTATCCTGTGGATAAGTCTCAGCTGAGGATCATGAGAGATTTTTTTCATTTAGGATTGCTATGGCCTAATCATAGTCTGATTAATAGCATGATGGACAGACTGGGGAGATCAAAACTAAATGCAGAGATACTACTTAGAGTGAAGTAAAGATTTGGGACACTAAAGGTGAGAACCTGAAAGAGCAATAGAGAGGTAAGATCACAGGGTAAGTAACACAGAAGTAAAATGATGGTCCTGATCAATTATGTCCCTCAGCCACTGTGGCATTTTGTGTCCTTATAATATAGATGAAAAAGAAATTTCAGAGTGGTGGTTGTAAACTTAGCTGCAGGTTTTCCTGGATAACAAGAATTGAGGTGTCAGTGACAAGTTAGAGACAGGATTTACAGTTACTCCCATATCTACACCCTTACCTACGATCACTACTGTCATTAGTTCAGTTCAGTCACTCGGTCGTGTCTGACTCTTTGCGACCCCATGGACTGCAAAATGCCAGACATCCCTGTCCATTATTAATTCCTTGAGATTACCCACACTCATGTCCATTGAGTTGGCGATGAATCCAACCATCTCACCCTCTGTCGTCCCCTTCTCCTCCTCCTGCAATCTTTCCCAGCATCAGTGCTTTTGCCAGTGAGTCAGTCTTTTGCATCATATAGCCAAAGCGTTGGAGTTTCAGCTTCAGCATCAGTCCTACCAATGAATATTCAGCACTGATTTCCTTTAGGATAGACTGGTTGGATCTCCTTGCAGACCAAGGGACACTAAGACTTCTCCAACACCACAGTTCAAAAGCATCAATTCTTCTGCACTCAGCTTTGTTCATAGTCCAACTCTCACATCCATACATGACTACTGGAAAAACCATAGCTTTGACTTGATGGATTTTTGTCGACAAAGTAATGTCTCTGCTTTTTAATATACTGTCTAGATTAGTAATAGTTTTTCTTCCAAGGAACAAGCATCTTTTAATTTCATGGCTGCAATCACCATCTGCATTGATTTTGGAGCCCAAGAAAATTATTGTGTCCGCTGTTTCCCCATCTATTTGCCATGAAGTGATGGGACCAGATGCCATGATTTTAGTTTCTGAATGTTGAGTTTTAAGCCAACTTTTTCACTCTCCTCTTTCTCTTTCATCAAGAGGCTCTTTAGTTCTTCTTCACTTTCTGCCATAAGGGTGGTGTCATCTGCATATCTGAGGTTACTGATATTTCTCCCGGCAATCTTGATTCCAGCTTGTGCTTCTTCCAGTGCAGCGTTTCTCATGATGTACTCTGCATATACGTTAAATAAGCAGGGTGACAATATACAGCCTTGACATACTCCTTTCCTGATTTGGAACCAGTCTTTTGTTCCATGTCCAATTCTAACTGTTGCTTCTTGACTTGCATACAGGTTTCTCAAGAGGCAGGTCAGGTGGTATGGTATTCCCATCTCTTTAAGAATTTTCCACAATTTGTTGTGATCCACACAGTCAAAGGCTTTGGCATAGTCAATAAAGCAGAAATAGATGTTTTTCTGGAACTCTCCTGCTTTTTTGATGATCCAACAGATATTGACAGTTTGATCTCTTTGAAATGATTCCTCTGCCTTTTCTAAATCCACTTGAACATCTGGAAGTTCATGGTTCATGTACTGTTGAAGCCTGGCTTGGAGAATTTTGAACATTAATTTGCTAGCATATGAGATGAGTGTAATTGTGAGGTAGTTTGAGCGTTCTTTGGCACTGACTTTATGATTGGAATGAAAACTGACCTTTCCCAGTCCTGTGGTCACTTCTGGGTTTTCCAAATGTGCTGGCATATTGAGTGCAGCACTTTCACAGCATGATCTTTTAGGCTTTGAAAAAGCTCCACTGGAATTCCATCACCTCCACTAGCTTTGTTCTTAGTAATGCTTCCTAAGGCCCACTTGACTTCACATTCCAAGTGTCTGGCTCTAGGTGACATCCTGGTTATCTGGATGATAAAGATCTTTTTTGTATAGTTCTTCTATGTCTTCTTGCTGCCTCTTCTTAATATCTTCTGCTTCTGTTAGGTCCATACCATTTCTGTCCTTTATTGTGCACATCTTTGCATGAAAAGTGCCCTTGGTTTCTCTAATTTTCTTTTCTTTTTTTTGTACTCAAAGTTTAACAGTTTATTCAGTATTTGAATAAATGTGTCACATAGCAAGTACAATACAATCAAAATTAACTGGTCTGGAAATAAACACAAGTTGCGGGTAAGAAGACAGATCCACTATTAGAAGTATAAATGTGTTGACATGCATGAAAATTGTGGCCTGCAGTGTACAAGGGGTGCCCAGTATTACCTGTACAACAGGGCTTATATACCATAAGAGAATGAGCACATAGTCAAGCTGGTGAGGCAGTTCAGCAAAAATCTGCTAAGAGTGCTCCTACTCTAGCCTTATGGCATGAGAATTAATATTTGGAATGATAATCCTAAATTATAAACATTTTCAGTACATAAATCATTGTATGCTAAAAAAAAAAAAATAATACACCATGGGGAATTTAAAATCTAGTCCTTGGCCTAAAAGACCCTTAATCATAAAAGTATGCAAACTAATATCTATTGAATATCCCAGGCACTATTCTAAGTGTTGCTGTTACTGTTTAGCTGCTAAGTCATGTCCTACTCTTTGTGACCAAGAGATCTCTAGTCTTTCCCATTCTGTTGTTTTCCTCCATTTCTTTGCACCAATTGCTGAAGAAGGCTTTCTTATCAATCCTTGCAATTCTTTGGAACTCTGCATTCAAATGGGTATATCTTTCCTTTTCTCCTTTGCCTTTCACCTGTCTTCTTTTCACAGCTACTTTTAAGGCCTCCTCAGACAACCATTTTGCCTTTTTTGCTTTTCTTTTTCTTGGGGATGGTCTTGATCACTGCCTTCTATATAATGTCACAAACCTCTGCCCATAGTTCTTCAGGCAATCTGTCTATCAGATGTAATCCTTTGAATCTGTTTGTCACTTCCACTGTATAATGGTAAGGGATTTGATTAAGGCCATACCTGAATGGTCTAGTGGTTTTCCCCAGTTTCTTCAATTTAAGTCTGAATTTGGCAATAAGGAGTTCATGTTCTGAGCCACAGTCTGCTCCCAGTCTTGTTTTTGCTGCCTGTATAGAGCTTCTCCATCTTTGGCTGCAAAGAATATAATCAATCTGATTTCAGTGTTGACCATCTGATGATGTCCATGTGTAGAGTCATCTCTTGTGTTGTTGAAAGGGTGTTTGCTATGACCAATTTGTTCTCTTGGCAAAACTCTATTAGCCTTTGACCTGCTTCATTCTGTACTCCAAGGTCAAATTTGCCTGTTACTGCAGGTATTTCTTGACATCCTACTTTTGCATTCCAGTCCCCTATGATGAGGAGGACATCTTTTTCGGTGTTAATTCTAGGAGGTCTTGTAGGTCTTCATCATAGAACCGTTCAACTTCTGCAATATTGGTCGAGGCATAGACTTGGATTACTGTGATATTGAGTGGTTTGCCTTGGGATCAATCGGAGATCATTCTGTCGTTTTTGAGATTGCATCCAAGTACTGCATTTCAGACTCTTTTGTTGACTATGAGCGCTACTCCATTTCTTTTGGGATTCTTGCCCACAGTCGTAGATATAATGGTCATCTGAGTTAAATTCACCCATTCCAGTCCATCCTGTTCACCAATTCCTAGAATGTCGATGTTTACTCTTTCCATCTCCTGTTTGACCACTTTTAATTTGCCTTGATTCATGGACCTAACATTCCAGGTTCCTATGCAATATTGCTCTTTACAGCATCAGACAATGCTTCCATCACCAGTCACATCCACAATTGGGTGTTTTGTTTTTTTTTGCTTTGGCTCCATTTCTTCATTCTTTCTGGACTTAGTTCTCCTCTCTTCTCTAGCAGCATATAGGGCACCTACCGACCTAGGGAGTTCATCTTTCAGTGTCCTGTCTTTTTGCCTTTTCATACTGTTCATGGGTTTCTCATGGCAAGAATACTGAAGTGGCTTGCCGCTCCCTTCTCCAGTGGACTGCATTTTGTCAGAATTCTCCACCATGACCTGTCCATCTTGAGTGTCCCTACATGGCATGGTCATAGTTTCATGAAGTTAAACAAGGCTGTGGGTCCATGTGATCAGATTGGTTATTTAGACTACTGTCATTTGTAGTTGGAAAATCCATCAGGAGAAAGAGAAAAGCTTTAAAGTCCAGATTTCATTTCTGTGCTTCATTCAGAAGGTTTTTGGTTTTTCTTATTATTTTGTTTAATTAAAAAGGAAGGTGAATTAAAAAAGAAAAAGCATTCATCCTGAAACTAAGTGTAATATTGCCCAAAACCAGAACTGGAGTTTTTCTGGGAATTAGCAGGATGGTTTGGGAAATGCATGTTCATAACCCATCACCCACAATGTCATATTAAAGTCAGGGCCCAATAGTTATGGCAACAAAGAACTTGGGCAAAATGTTGAAGATTCTTGCCTTGAAATTGTCTGGAATACTGGCCATTTGATATGGTCTCATATAAGCCTTCACCCAGAAACTGAGGAAGGTGGCCATAGTAGGGAAACTAATTTCCTTCAAGTAAGGAGAGGCTAACCTACTCTGCAAAGAGCTAACAATAAAGCCCTACAGTTCTCAGCATGGCACTCATTCCGATGAAGACCAGGAGTGAGTCATCCTGTGCCTGGGGCTAGAGTAGTTAGATTTCTAGAATCTTGCAGTCTACTCATAAAAACGCTTTACTTTGCTCTCAGAACTTAACCAGCACCATTAGCAATAACTTCCTGTCTAGGGTGTTTTCTGATGTCAGGAGCTGGCTGTGCAAGCCCTAAGGTTATGTTTTGGTGTTTCTTTTTTCCTTGCTTTTGCTCATTTTTAATATATCAGTTAATAATAAAATTATTTTCCCATTAGATGGAATTCTTATTTCTAGAAACATTTAGTAGTGGAGAATCCATAGGGGGAAATGTGAGTTGTTGCATTGTGTCTTGTTTATTTTACTGAAATAAAATATTGTGTTAGTTTCAGTTGTAGAATAGTAATTCAGTATTTTTATATATTATACCCTACTTAAAGTTATCACAAAATAATGGCTATATTTTCCTGTGTTGTAAAATATATCCTTGTTGCTTAATTGTTTTATACACAGTAGTGTGGACCTCTTAATCCCCTGTCCCTGTGTTGCAACTGCCCTTCCCTATCCCACTGGTAACTACTGGTTTGTTGTCTGCAAGTCTGTTTTGTTATACTCATATGTTTTATTTTTTATATTCCACATACAATTAATAACAGCATTTTGTCTGACCTCTTTCACTAAGCATACATAATACCCTCTAGCTCCATCCATGTTACAAATGGCAGTATTTTATAATGTCTTTTCCTGGAGCATAATCTATCAAAATATTGACTCTTCTGTATATCTGAAATTAACATAATGTTGTATATCAACTATTTAAACTAAAATAGGAAGAATGAAAGAAGGAAGAAAGGAATGAATAATTAACACCAGTCCCTCTCAAACTCTCACCCCCCCCCCCAAAAAAAAAAAAACAAGAGGAAACACTTTCAAAATCTTTTTACAAGGTTAGCATTTTCCTTTTAACAAAACCAGGACAGGACTGTAGTTCAAAGGAAAAGTATAAGCCTATCTCCTTGATGTGTACATATGCAAAAATTCTTGATAAAATACTAGCAAACAAAATTCAGCAGCATATTAAAGTGATCATTCACCATAACTAAGTGGGATTATCCTTTGGATGCAAAGATGATTCATCATATGCAAATCAGTGTGATACATTACATTTATATAATTAAAGACCCATATGAACATCTCAATAGATGCAGAAAAGCATTTGACTAAATTCAACAGCTCTTCATGTAAAAACTCAGCAATTTAGGCACCAAAGGAATATACTTCAACATAATAAATGCCACATATGACATAAGACCTCAGCTAACATCACACTTAATATTAAAATGTTGGAAGCTTTTCTTCTAAGATCAGAAATAAGATGAGGTTGCTCATTTTCACCCTCCCTAAATGTATGGTCATGAACCTCCGTCCATAGTTCATCAGGCACTCTATCTCTCAGATCTAGGCCCTTCAATCAATTTCTCACTTCCATTGTATAATCATAAGGGATTTGATTAGGTCATACCTGAATGGTCTAGTGGTTTTCCCCACTTTCTTCAATTTAAGTCTGAATTTGGCAATAAGGAGTTCATGATCTGAGCCACAGTCAGCTCCCAGTCTTGTTTTTGCTGATTGTATAGAGCTTCTCATCTTTGGCTGCAAAGAATGTAATCAATCTGATTTCGGTGTTCACCATCTGGTGATGTCCATTTGTAGAGTCTTCTCTTGTGTTGTTGGAAGAGGGTGTTTGCTATGACCAGTGAATTCTCTTGGCAGAACTCTGTTAGCCTTTGCCCTGCTTCATTCTGTACTCCAAGGCCAAATTTTCCTGTTACTCCAGGTGTTTCTTGACTTCCTACTTTTGTATTCCAGTCCCCTATAATGAAAAAGACACCTTTTTTGGCTGTTAGTTCTAGAAGGTCTTTTAGGTCTTCATAGAACCGTTCAACTTCAGCTTCTTCAGCATTACTGGTTGGGGCATAGACTTGGATTACTGTGGTATTGAATGGTTTGCCTTGGAAATGGACAGAGATCATTCTGTCATTTTTGAGACTGCATCCAAGTACTACATTTCAGATTCTTTTGTTGACTATGATAGCTACTCCATTTCTTCTAAGGGATTCCTGCCCACAGTAGTAGATATAATGGTCATCTGAGTTAAATTCACCCATTCCAGTCCATCTTAGTTTGCTGATTCCTAGAATGTCAATGTTCACTCTTGCCATCTCCTGTTTGACCACTTCCAATTTGCCTTGATTCATGGACCTAGCATTCCAGGGTCCTATGCAATATTGCTCTTTACAGCATCGGATCTTGCTTCTATCACCAGTCCCATCCACAACTGGGTGTTGTTTTTGCTTTGGCTCCGTCCCTTCATTCTTTCTGGAGTTATTTCTCCACTGATCTCCAGTAGCATATTTGGCACCTACCGACCTAGGGAGTTCCTCTTTCAGTATTCTATCTTTTTGCCTTTTCATACTGTTCATGGGGCTTTCGAGGCAAGAATACTGAAGTGGTTTTCCATTCCAGTGGTCCACGTTCTGTCTGACCTCTCCACCATGACCCGTCCATCTTGGGTGGCCCCACATGGCATGGATTAGTTTCATTGAATTAGACAAGGCTGTGGTCCATGTGTTCAGATTGGCTAGTTGTCTGTGATTGTGGTTTCAGTCTGTCTGCCCCCTGATACCTTCTCTCAGCACCTACTGTCTTCCTTGGGTTTCTCTTACCTTGGACATCTGGTATCTCTTCACGGCTCCTCCAGCAAAGTGCAGCCACTGCCCACTTGAATGCAGAGTTCCAAAGACTAGGAGGGAGAGATAAGAAAGCCTTTCTCATCCATCAATGCAAAGAACTAGAGGAAAACAATAGAATGGGAAAGACTAGAGATCTCTTCAAGAAAATTAGAGATACCAAGGGAACATTTCATGCAAAGATGGGCTCAATAAAGGGCAGAAATGGGACCTAACAGAAGCAGAAGTTATTAAGAAGAGGTGGCAAGAATACACAGAACAACTGTACAAAAAAGATCTTCATGACCAGATAATCACAAAGGTGTGATCACTCACACTCACCTAAAGCCAGACATCCTGGAGTGTGAAGGCAGGTGGGCCTTAAGAACCATCACTACAAACAAAGCTGGTGGAGGTGATGGAATTCCAGTTGAGCTGTTTCAAATCCTGAAAGATGATGCTGTGAAAGTGCTGCACTCAATATGCCAGCACATTTGGAAAACAGCAGTGGCAACAGGACTGGAAAAGGTGTTTTCATTACAATCTCAAAGAAAGTAATGCCAAAGAATGCTCAAACTACCGCACAATTGCACTCATCTCACACACTAGTAAAGTAATGCTCAAAATTCTCCAAGCCAGGCTCAGCAATACATGAATCATGAATTTTCAGATGTTTAAGCTGGTTTTAGAAAAGGAAAAGGAACCAGAAATCAAATTGCCAACATCTGGTGGATCATGGAAAAAGCAAGAGAGTTCAGAAAAAACATCTATTTCTGCTTTATTGACTTTTTCAAAGCCTTTGACTGTGTGGATCACAATAAATGGGAAATTCTGAAAGAGAAGAGCATACCAGACCACCTGATCTGCCTCTTGAGAAACCTATATGCAGTTCAGGAAGCAACAGTTAGAACTGGACATGGAACAACAGACTGGTTCCAGATAGGAAAAGGAGTATGTCAAGGCTGTATATTGTTACTCTGCTTATTTAACTTACATGCAGGGTACATCATGAGAAATGCTGGGCTGGAAGAAGCACAAGCTGGAATCAAGATTGCTGGGAGAAATATCAATAACCTCAGATATGCAGATGACACCACCCTTATGGCAGAAAGCAAAGAAGAACTAAAGAGCCTCTTGATGAAAGTGAAAGAGAAGAGTGAAAAAGTTGGCTTAAAGCTCAACATTCAGAAAACTAAGATCATGGCATTTGGTCCCATCACCTCATGGCAAATAGATGGGGAAACAGTGGCTGACTTTATTTCCTGGGCTCCAAAATCACTGCAGATGGTGACTGCAGACATGAAATTAAAAGACACTTGCTCCTTGGAAGGGAATTTATTACTATCTTTGACAGCATATTAAAAAACAGAGACATTACTTTGCCAACAAATGTCCATCTAGTCAAGGCTATGGTTTTTCCAGTAGTCATGTATGGATGTTAGAGTTGGTCTATAAAGAAACCTGAGTGCCGAAGAATTGATGCTTTTGAACTGTGGTGTTGGAGAAGACTCTTGAGCGTCCTTTGGACTACAAGGAGGTCCAACCAGTCCAACCCAAAGGAGATCAGTCCTGGGTCTTCATTGGAAGGACTGATTTTGAAGCTGAAACTGATGCGAATAGCTGATGCGAATAGCTGACTCATTTGAAAAGACTGTGATGCTGGGAAAGATCGAGGGCAGGAGGAGAAGGGGACGACAGAGGATGAGATGGTTGGATGGTATCCCCAACACAATGGACATTGGTTTGGGTGGACCCCAGGAGTTGGTGATGTACAGGGAGGCCTGGCGAGCTGCGATTCATGGGGTCACAAAGAGTCAGACATGACTGAGTGACTGAACTGAATTGATAATGTATGGTAAAAGAAGTCCTAGCTAGAACCAGCAGAGTGGAAAAACTTTAATAGATATCAAAACTGAAAAGGGAGAAGTACAATTGTCTCCATTTGCCAATGACTTGCTTTTGCATAGAGAAAATCCTAAGACTCAACCAAAATTTATTGGATCTAATAAATAAATTCAGTAAATGTGAGATTAAAAATTAACACACCAAATTCAGTCATACTTCTATATACTAACAATGAATATTCTGAAAAAGAAATTATTGCATTTACAATAGAATAAAAACACAATAAAATACTTAGGAATAAATTCACCTAAGGAGGTGAAAGAACTCTACTCTGAAATCTACAAAATTCTGATGAAAGAAATTAAAAACACTAGTAAAGGAGATGATATATTCCATATTCACTAACTGGAAGAATTAATAGTTTTAAAATGTCAATGTTACCAAAAGACATGTTTAGTTTTAATGTGATCCCTAATAAGAATTCAATGGCAGTTTTTACAGAAATGGAAAAAAAATACTCCTAAAATTTATATGTAATCTCAGAAGGCCCCCACTGGCATACCACTTACCAGAATTCAGTGTCAAGCAATCTAGTTTTCAGTTTACTTCAATTTTGTGTGTTTTATCTTTCCTTTTTTGAACCTATTATTTGTTCTTTGCCATTTATTGTAAGAATGACTCTAAGAGCCATTCATAGGATTTTATGAACATGGAGAAGACAGGCACAGAGACAGTGGGCATATACTGGACTTAACCTGACATCCACTAGACACTGGACTGTACACTGAACTTACATGAGATTTGCACTGGACAATACCTTAGAATGTACACTGCAGTATACACTGGGATGTGCCCTTGGACTGTACACCAGATGTGTCCAAATGTGCTCCAGTGTGTCTAGATATTCACTGATCTACTCAGAGGTGCACTGGACTGTACACTGGACTGTATCCTATACTATATGCTGAATATAGAGTGGGCTGTACACTACTGTATGCTGCCTGTACACTGGGCTGTGAAGAAACAAGCACTAGCATGATGTTTTCTAATACATCATGGACACACATCCTTTGAACATATATATGTAACATGCCAGCCTCTAATGATTTCATGATTGTTTCTTCTGATTTTTCCTTGAGGTCCATGTAGACACAATCAGTCCATTTTTCAAGATGCCAAAAAAGATTAAAGGTGAACTTGCTTACATTGTATTACAATCAAAGAGCGATTGATTCTAAATTATTTAATGTATAGATCACAAAACCAAAACCCCACAGCTGAACTTGGTATAAATGTATATTTGTCTACCCATAGCTGTTTTCCAAGGAGAAAATCTGGGGAGAAACCCTTGTAAAGAAGTTCTAATCATAGAGTTCAGGGAACATTACTTCTGAATCCCTTGTATTTCTGTCTCTTTATCAGTTTTCCCAGATGGCCCCAAAATAAAGCCACGGGGCAACAGATGATATCATAATTCCAAGCAACAATGAAGAGATACTTTCTATTCACATAAAAAAAAAAGGTGCAAGGATAATTGAATATTCACGTGTAAAAATAAAACCCTGCACCACTACTTTACATCATTCACAAAAAAATCAAAATGTATTCAAGACTTGAATGTAAGACCTTAAACCAAGAAACACTTAGAAGAAAAAATAGGAATAAAGTTCCTTGTCATGGTAATGATTTTTATTTTATATGATACCTAAAGCACAAGCAACAAAATTTCAAAAATAAGCAATTTGGATTATATCAAGCTAAAAATTTATGAACAGCAGCAGAAGTCCTCAAAATGAAAATATAACCTACAGGCCGGGAGAAAAATTTGTAAACCATCTATTTGACAATGGGTTAAGATATATAAAGAACTCATACAACTTAATAGCATAAAAATAACCCAACTAAATATGCATAAAGGACCTGACATTTCTCAGAAGATATATGAAAGGCCAACAAGGACATCCCAAGTTTAACATTACTAGTCATTAGGGAAATACACATTAAGAGCACAAAGAGATATCGCCACATGCCTGTTCAAATAGCTATCATCAAAAGGACAGGAGATAAATACTGGCTGGAAATGGAACCTTTGTGCACTGTTCGTAGGATTGAGAATTGGTATGATCACTGTGAAAAACAGCATGGAGGATCCCCCAAAAATTAAAAAATAAAATCACCATATGATCCAGGAGTTCTAGTACTGGGAGTATATCCAAAGGAAATGAAAACATGAACTCAAAATAATAAGTTTACCCAGATGTTCATAGAAGCATTATTTACAATAGCTAAGACATAGAAATAATTTAAGTGTTCATAAATGGATGAATGGATGAGGAGTTGTGGTACAGATGAAGAGTTTTGGTATGTAGTTACAATATTATATTATTTAGCCAGAAAAAAATGAAGAAATCCTACTATTTGCAACAATATGATGGATGGACCTTAATGCGATTATGGTAAGTAAAATAAATCAGACAGAGAAAGCCAAATACTGTATGATTTCAGGTAGAGGTGGTATCAAGAAAGCCCAAACAAATAAATGAAAACATAGAAAAAGAGATCAGACTTGTAGAAGTGGAGGGTGGATGCTAAGTGGATTGAAAGAAGATGGTCAAAGGGCACAAACTTCTCTAAGATAAGTGAGTGCTGGGGATGTAATGTACAATATGACAACTATAGTTAACATTAATGTCTAATATAAAGGGAACTTATCAAGAAAGTAAATCCTAGTTGTTAATATCTAAAGAACTTTTCAACTTTTTATTTTTTTACCTTTTTTTCCAATCTATATGAGGAAATGGATGTTAGTGGAAGCAACTGTGGTAATCCTTTCACAAAATATGCATGTCAAACACCATTATGCTGTAACTCATATTTATGAAGAGACATATCCCTCTTATTTCCCCCCAAAATTAGAAAATAATTGTTGACAGCTAACCTGTAATTGAAAAGCCAGAGTGAACACAGCTATTGTTCTGAAGCATGTTAAAGTATAAGGGGGCCTATTTGGCATTCTCACATAATTGAGGAGATGTGAAATTATTTTGTACTAATTCTGGAGACTTCACTTATTCATTCTTTTAAACACCATACATGGAGAAATTTGACATTCTGATTGTGTCTCACTGCCTGTTGAACAGTACCTGCTTCCAGAAGAATCTATCCCTGTGTTTAATGTTGTTCATGAATAGCATGTGGTTCCTGAGATGGTCCTTCTGTAGACGGGGTGGGTAATAGTCTGGTCAGCTGAGTTGACCAAATGGTTTCATGTCACAGCTATTTTTATTCACTTCTGTTAAATCCATAGGGGAGTTATGTGAGGTATGGTTATATGAGCCAAATATGTTAAAAGCATTGTATATGAGCTGTAAGTCAATGGTCTATTGAACACTTCCTAATATTTGGACATTCCTTTGTCCAAACTAGCTGAATTCCCTGACACAACTCACCTGCCTAACTAGAGTCTTTTGCATGCTATGAACATGTGCAGACATACATGTATGCATGTATACGTAAATGTATATATATGTGTGTGCATGTGTGTACATATAATCTCTCATCCTCTAATATTTTGAACATTGATTTCTTATTTCTCCTAATAATAGAGTCATGCATACTATTTGAGGTAAAGCATTTTTTAACTTGTTACTTTATTATACATGTAGCCAGTATATCTCCTTTCCATTCTCCATAAAAGAATGTAAAATGTTTAAAGATTTCTACCTTAGCTGGTAATAAACATATCTCAGCAAACTCTGTCTTATGCAGCATTGTCATCCTAAAGTATATGCAGACCTTAAGGGCAGTTCTGTGAAGTTTGCAGATGTCACTAAACTTAAGGATGGAAAACTATGGTGGATGGCAGACATAGCATTTAGAAAACATTGTGGCAGGCCAGAGAAATGAAATGGATCTAACAAGGTGAAATACAATTGGATAAACACCAAGTTTTACACTTGCCTTCAAATAGCAAACCACACAAGGCACAAAAGGACTTAATGATGTTTGGTCTTAATTAATCTCAATACAGGTCAATATTATGACATAACTGAAGTAAGAAAGGAAGTAAATATTGAAATCAGGCTGCATTTTAAAAATGACAATACTTAAAACAAGATGACTATGAATATCAATTCACTTTGTCTTGGTCAGACCATCACTGAGGAATTATACTTTTAGCTCTCTAATTCAGCTACCTCATTTGAGAAATGGTGATAAAATTTTCTACTCCTTGGAATTATCAGGATTAAAGGTGATAATGCATATAAAAGAGTTGGCACAATATCTGACATGACATAAATGTTAAATTGATTGTAAATGATGATAACAATTATTGGAAATACTCAAAACTGTTGAAGAAGGTGGCATATATATGAGAGGATGGAAAAGCTATTCCATACAAATGAAAATAAAAAGAAAGCTGGAGCAGCAATACTTATAGCAGACAAAATAGGCTTTAAAATAAGACTGTTAAAAAACACAAAGAAGGATACTACATCATGATCAAGGAATCAATCCAAGAAGATAGAACAATTGTGGAAATATATGCACTCAACACTGTAGCACCTCAATATATGTGAGACAGATGTAACAAACATAAATGAATAAATTAACTGTAATATAATAACAATAGGGGACTTTAACTCCTCACTTACACCAATGGACAGATCACCCAGTCAGAAAATCAGTAAGGAAACACAGGTCTTAAATGGCACATTAGACCAGATAGATTAATTGATATATATAAAACATTCCATTCAAAGAAGAATACACATTTTTTAAGTGCACATGGAACATTCTCCAGGATAGATCACATGCTAGGCCACAAATAAGACTTGGGAAATTTTAAAAAGTTGAAATGATATGAAGCATCTTTTCCATTCATGACACTATGAGATTAGAAATTAACCAGACTCTGCCCTCACTTTCCTGGGAGTACACTGGCCACAGCCACTGCTACAAGACCTGCAAGCAGGCACTAAGCACTGCCCCCAACATCCCAGGAGCACACAAGTGCCCCTGCATTCACACTCCATATCAAGGGGATAACAGCCAGCACATGCTGAGAAAGAGGCAGCAAGCATCCAAACTAAAAGCATTCTCTCAATTCCAAAGGAGACAGCTAAGTAGAAGGCCTTGAACTCACCTATCACAAAAAAAGCACAACTAACCATTGAATGACAATTAACAAGACTGGAACCCACAAAATGATGTTTTACATTCAAACAAAAAGAGGCAAAAATGAAATGGTAGGGGGGTACTTTCATGACATAATCAAATCTCATATGTGTTGGGTGGATGACCCAGAAACTGGAAAATAATAATATCACAGAGGTTCTCACACAACAGTGAGAGTTTGGATCCCTATATCTGGCTCCCTAGCCAGAGGCTCTGTCACTAGGAAGAGGAATCCCAAGAGCATTTGCTTTTGAAGGTCAGCAGGACTTGAGTGCAGGAGCTCCACAGGACTGGAAGAAATAAAGACTCTACTCTTGGAGGGCAAACAGAAGATTTCACATACATTAGGACCCTGTACAAAGCTAACTCCATAGGAGCCTGGCTGGACCAACCTGCAAGTGTCAAGGAGTTTCCTGATTAGCCATGGCTCACTGAGGAGTGGGAAGACACTTGTGGCAAAGGACCCATGGAATAATGATAAGTGTCAACCATCCCAGAGGCCATCACTTTGGCACCAAGACTTGACCCTGCCCCATTGTGTGCAGGCTCTAGTGCTACCTCTATTTAACTTTCCATATCTATTCTTTCCTTTCTTTCCTCTCAAGATATTTGTTAGTTTTATTTTCATTGCTTTATCCCCCACTTGGCACCTTGCTCTAGTTTTGTTTTCCAGTTTGTGCTTTAGTTAGTTTTGTTCTTAACTGGTAAATATAATTTTTAATTTCCTTTGTTCATGGGGTCGATCTACTGTACTTTGTTTTTGTTGGACTGTTTTGACTTTGCTCATGGGTGTATATGTATATGTGTGTATTACATTATTTTAGTTATTATTTATCTGATTTTGTAACTGCCATTTGTCTGGGGTTTATCTTTGGTTTCTCATTTTTGGATATTTGTTTTAATCTCACTTAATGCCATAACAAACCACTTGTGGAATATTCTTTCCTGACCAGAGATCAAGCCCTGAGCCTTTGGAGTGGGAGCACTGACTCCAAGACCCTAGACGACCAGAGAACTAACCCTAGGGAGTATCAAATAGTGAGAACTCACACAAAAGAAACCACTTGAATACAAGACCCAGCATCACTCAAACACCAGTAATACCCTGTGCAGGATGCCTCATCTAAACAACAAGCAAAGCAAAAATACAAAACCAATTATCAGCAGACAGGATTACCACCTCACTCAACCTTGCCCATTAGAGGAAAAACAAAGAAAACAAAAACTCAGCACAAATCTCACCCTATATGAAGCTTACACAAACCACTGGGTCAACCCTAGGAAGTCAGAAACCAAAAAGAAGAAAGAATTCAACCTTTTATAAGGAAAGAATTCAACTTCCCTTGAGCCCTGGGAAAAGGAGACCTCAAACACAATAAGTTTAAAAAAAATAATGAAAAGGCAGAGAAATAATACACAAATGAAGGAACAAGCTAGAAACACAGAAGTCCAAATAAATGAAAAGGAAATAGGCAAACTACCTGAAAAAGAATTTAGAATAATGATACTAAAGATGATCAAAAACCTTGAAAACAAAATGGAGAATATATAAGAATCAATTAAGAAAGACCTAGAAGAATTAAAGAATAAACATACAGAGACAAACAACACAATTACTGACATTAAAAATACTCTAGAAGGAATCAATAGCAGAACATGTGAAGCAGAAAAACAAATCTGTGAGCTTGAAGATAAAATGGTGGAAATAACTTCTGAAGAGCAGAATAAAGTAAAAAGAATGAAAAGAAATGAGGATAATCTCAGAAACCTCTGGGACAATATAGAATGCACCAACATTCACAATATAGGGGTCCCAGAAGAAGAGAAAAAGAAGGGTATAAGAGAATTTTTGAAGAGATAATAGTTGAAAATTTCCCCAACATGGAAAAAGAAATAGTCAATAAATTCCAACAGGCAGAAAGAGTCCCATGCAGGAGATACTCAAGGAGAAACATGCCAAGATACATACAAATAAAACTAACAAAGACTAAACACACAAAAAAGAATATTAAAAGCAGCAAGGGAGAAGCAACAAGTAACATACAGGGGAAACCCCATATGCTTAACAGCTGATCTTTCAGCACAAATGCTGCAGGCCAGAAGGGAATAGCAGGACATATCTAAAGTACTGAAAGGGAAAAATCTACAAACAAGATTACTGTACCTGGCAAGGATCTCATTCAAAACTGATGAAGAAATAAAAAACTTTTCAGACAAACAAAAGTTAGATAATTTAGTACCACCAAACCAGCTTTACAACAAATGTTAAAGGGACTTATATAGTCAAGAAATACAAGAGAAGAAAAATGATCTACAAATTCAACCCCAACAATTAAGAAAATATCAATAGGAACATATATATCAATAATTACTTTTAAGTGGATTAAATGCTCCAACCAAAAGACTGACTGAATGGATACAAAAACAAGACCTATATATATGCTGTTCAGACCTAAAGACACATATAGACCAAAAGTGAGAGGATGGAAAAATATATTCCATGCAAATAGAAGCAAAAGAAAGCTGGAGCAGCAATCCTCATATCAGACAAAACAGACCTTAAAGATTACAAGACATAAGGAAAGACATTAGGTAATAATCAATGAATCAATCCAAGAGGAAGACATAACAAATGTAAATATGGCACCCCACTCCAGTACTCCTGCCTGGAAAATCCCATGGACGGAGGAGCCTGGTAGGCTGCAGTCTATGGGGTCACTGAGGATAGGACACGACTGAGCAACTTCACTTTCACTTTTCACTTTCATGCCTTGGAGAAGGAAATGGCAACCCATTCCAGTGTTCTTGCCTGGAGAATCCCAGGGATGGGGGAGCCTGGTGGGCTGCCGTCTATGGGGTCACACAGAGTTGGATACAACTGAGGTGACTTAGCAGCAGCAGCAGCATGCACCCGACATAGGAGCACATCGATATATGAGACAAACAGTAACAGACATAAAAAGAGAAATTGACAATATAACAATAATAGTAGGAGACTTAAACACTCCACTCACACTGATGGACAGATCATAAAAAAAAATTAATAAGGAAACACAAGTCTTAAAAGATACATTAGATGAGATGGATCTCACTGATATCTTTAGGACATTCCATCCAAATGCAGAAGAATATACCTTGTCAAGTGCACATGGAACATTCTCCAGGATAGATCACATCTTGGGTCACAAATTCAACCTCAGTTAATTTAAGAAAATTGAAATCATATCAAGCATCTTCTCCAACCACAATGATATGAAACACAACATCAATTACAAGGAAAAAAGTGTAAGAAAAACAAACACATGGAGATTAAACAACATGTTTCTAAACGTCTACAGGTTACTGAAGAAATCAAAAGGGAAATAAAAAAATTCTAGAAACAAATGACAATGAAAACACAACAACTCAAAACCTATGGTATACAGCAAAAGCAGTTCTCAGTGGGAAGTTTATAGCAATATAATTCTACCTCAATAAACAAGAAAAACATCGAATAGACAACTTATCTTTACATCTAAAGCAACTGAACAAAGAACAACAACAAAAAAAAACCCACCCAAAATTAATAGAAAAGAAGAAATCACAAAGATCCAAGAAGAAATAATGAAAAAGAAATGAAAGAAACAACAGTAAATATTAATAAAAGTAAAAGCAGGTTCATTGAGAAGATAAAGAAAATTGACAAACCTTTAGACAGACTCATCAAGAACAAAAGAGAGGAGAATCAAACCAACAAAATTAGAAATGCAAAAGGAGAGGTTACAACAGACAATGCAGAAATACAAAGGATTATAAGAGACTATTATGAACAACTCTAATGCAATAAAATGGATAACCTGGAAGAAATGGAAAGATTCTTAGAAAAGTTCAACCTTCCAAGAGTGACTCAGGAAGAAATAGAAATTATGAACAGCCCAATTACAAGCACTGAAATTAAAGCTGTGATCAAAAATCTCCCAAAAAACAAAAGCCCAGGACCAGGTGGCTTCACACAATTCCATCAAACATTGAGAGAAGAGCTAATGCCTATCCTTCAAAAACTCTTTCAAAAAAATTGCAAAGGAAAGCTTCCAAACTCATTCTGCAAGGCCACCATCACCCTGATACCAAAACCAGACAAAGACCACACACAAAAAAGAAAACTACAGGCCAATATCACTGATGAACATAGATGCAAAAATCCTCAACAAAATTTTAGCAAACAGAATTCAGCAACCCATCTAAAAGCTTATACACCATGATCAAGTTGGGTTTATTCCAAAAATGCAAGGATTCTTCAATATATGCAAATCAATCAATGTTATATACCATATTAACGAATTGAAAAATAAAAACCGTATGATAATCTCAACAGATGCAGAAAAATCCTTTGACAAAATTCAGCACCCATTTATGATTAAAACTCTTCAAAAAATGGGCATAGAAGGAATCTATTTTAACATAGTAAAGGCCATATATGATAAGCCTATAGCAAACATTCTCAATGGTGAAAAACTGAAAGCATTCCTCCTAAGATCAGTGACAAGACAAGGCTATCCACTTTTGCCACTATTATTCAACATAGTTCTGGAATTCCTAGCTATAGCAATCAGAGAAGAAAAACAAATATAAGGAATCCAGATGAGAAAAGAAGTAAAGCTGTCACTGTTTGCAGATGACAAGATATTGTACACAGAAAATCCTAAAGATATATCAGAAAATTACTAGAGCTAATCAGTGAATTTAGTGAAGTTGCAGAATACAACATCAATATACAGAAAGCACTTGCATTTCTATATACCAACTATAAAAAATCAGAAAGAGAAATTAAGGAATCAATCCCATTCACAATCGCAACAAAAAGAATAAAATATCTAGGAATAAACTTACCTAAGGAGACAAAAGAACTGTACACAGAAAATTATCAGACACTGATGAAAGAAATCAAAGACAACATAAACAGATGGAGTGATATTCCATGTTCCTGGGTAGGAAGAATCAGTATTGTGAAAATGACTATACTACCAAACACAATCTACAGATTCAATGTTATCCCTATCAAATTCAGTTCAGTTCAGTCACTCAGTCGTGTCCGACTCTTTGCAACCCCATGAATTGCAGCACGCCAGGCCTCCCTGTCCATCACAAACTCCCGGAGTTCCCTCAGACTCACGTCCATTGAGCCAGTGATGCCATCCAGCCATATCATCCTCTGTCGTCCCCTTCTCCTCCTCCCCCCAACCCCTCCCAGCATCAGAGTCTTTTCCAATGAGTCAACTCTTTGCACGAGGTGGCCAAAGTACTGGAGTTTCAGCTTTAGCATCATTCCTTCCAAAGAAATCCCTGGGCTGATCTCCTTCAGAATGGACTGGTTGGAACTCCTTGCAGTCCAAGGGACTCTCAAGAGTCTTCTCCAACACCACAGTTCAAAAGCATCAGTTCTTCAGCACTCAGCCTTCTTCACAGTCCAACTCTCACATCCATACATGACCACTGGAAAAACCATAGCCTTGACTAGACGGACCTTAGTCGGCAAAGTAATGTCTCTGCTTTTGAATATACTATCTAGGTTGGTCATAACTTTTCTTCCAAGTAGTAAGTGTCTTTTAATTTCATGGCTGCAGTCACCATCTGCAGTGATTTTGGAACCCCCAAAATAAAGTCTGACAGTGTTTCCACTGTTTCCCCATCTATTTCCCATGAAGTGATGGGACCAGATGCCATGATCTTCGTTTTCTGAATGTTGAGCTTTAAGCCAACTTTTTCACTCTCCTCTTTCAATTTCATCAACAGGCTTCTTAGTTCCTCTTCACTTTCTGCCATAAGGGTGGTGTTATCTGCATATCTGAGGTTATTGATATTTCTCCTGGCAATCTTGATTCCAGCTTGTGTTTCTTTCAGCCCAGCATTTCTCATGATGTACTCTGCATATAAGTTAAATAAGCAGGGTGACAATATACAGCCTTGACGTACTCCTTTTCCTATTTGGAACCAGTCTGTTGTTCCACGTCCTGTTCAAACTGTTGCTTCCTGACCTGCATACAGATTTCTCAAGAGGCAGGTCAGGTGGTCTGGTATTCCCATCTCTTTCAGAATTTTCCATAGTTGATTGTGATCCACACAGTCAAAGGCTTTGGCATAGTCAGTAAAGCAGAAATAGATGTTTTTCTGGAACTCTCTTGCTTTTTCCATGACACAGAGAATGTTGGCAATTTGATCTCTGGTTCCTCTGCCTTTTCTAAAACCAGCTTGAACATCAGGAAGTTCACGGTTCACATATTGTTGAAGCCTGGCTTGGAGAATTTTGAGCATTACTTTACTAGCGTGTGAGGTGAGCGTGATTGTGCGGAAGTTTGATCATTCTTTGGCATTGCCTTTCTATGGGATTGGAATGAAAACTGACCTTTTGCAGTCCTGTGGCCACTGCTGAGTTTTCCAAATTTGCTGGCATATTGAGAGCAGCAATTTCACAGCATCATCTTTCAGGATTTGAAATAGCTCAACTGGAATTCCATCACCTCCACTAGCTTTGTTCGTAGTGATGCTTTCTAAGGCCCACTTGACTTCACATTCCAGATGTCTGGCTCTAGGTGAGTGATCACACCATCATGATTATCCGGGTCATGAAGATCTTTTGTACAGTTCTTCTGTGTATTCTTGCCACCTCTTCTTAATATCTTCTGCTTCTGTTAGGTCCAGACCATTTCTGTCCTTTATCGAGCCCATCTTTGCATGAAATGTTCCCTTGGTATCTCTATTTTCTTGAAGAGATCTCTAGTCTTTCCCATTCTGTTGTTTTCCTCTATTTATTTGCATTGATTGCTGAAGAAGGCTTTCTTATCTCTTCTTGCTATTCTCTGAAACTCTGCATTCAGATGCTTATATCTTTGCTTTTCTCCTTTGCTTTTCACCTCTCTTCTTTTCACAGCTATTTGTAAAGCCTCCCCAGACAGCCATTTTTCTTTTTTGCATTTCTTTTCCATGGGGATGGTCTTGATCTCTGTCTGCTGTACAATGTCATAAACCTCATTCCATAGTGCATCAGGCACTCTATCTATCAGATCTAGGCCCTTAAATCTATTTCTCACTTCCACTGTATAATCATAAGGGATTTGATTTAGGTCATACCTGAATGGTCTAGCGGTTTTCCTTACTTTCTTCAATTTGAGTCTGAATTTGGTAATAAGGAGTTCATGATCTGAGCCACAGTCAGCTCCCAGTCTTATTTTATTGACTTTATAGAGCTTCTCCATCTTTGGCTGCAAAGAATATAACAACAGTCTGGAACAACATACTGGTTCCAAATAGGAAAAGGATTATGTCAAGGCTGTATATGGTCACCCTGCTTATTTAACTTATATGCAGAGTATATCATGAGAAACGCTGGACTGGAAGAAACACAAGCTGGAATCAAGATTGCCGGGAGAAATATCAATAACCTCAGATATGCAGATGACACCACCCTTATGGCAGAAAGTGAAGAGGAGCTAAAAAGCCTCTTGATGAAAGTGAAAGAGGAGAGTGAAAAAGTTGGCTTAAAGCTCAACATTCAGAAAGCGAAGATCATGGCATCCGGTCCCATAACTCAATGGGAAATAGATGGGGAAACAGTGTCAGACTTTATTTTTTGGGGCTGCAAAATCATTGTAGATGGTGACTGCAGCCATGAAATTAAAAGACGCTTACTCCTTGGAAGAAAAATTATAACCACCCTAGATAGTATATTCAAAAGCAGAGACATTACTTTGCCAACTAAGGTCTGTCTAATCAAGGCTATGGTTTTTCCAGTGGTCATGTATGGATGTGAGAGTTGGACTGTGAAGAAGGCTGAGTGCTGAAGAACTGATGCTTTTGAACTGTGGTGTTGGAGAAGACTCTCCAGAGTCCCTTGAACTGCAAGGAGTTCCAACCAGTCCATTCTGAAGGAGATCAACCCTGGGATTTCTTTGGAAGGAATGATGCTAAAGCTGAAACTCCAGTACTTTGGCCACCTCGTGCAAAGAGTTGACTCATTGGAAAAGACTCTGATGCTGGAGGGATTGGGGGCAGGAGGAGAAGGGGACGACCAAGGATGAGATGGCTGCATGGCATCATGGACTCAATGGACATGAGTCTGAGTGAACTCTGGGAGATGGTGATGGACAGGGAGGCCTGGCGTGCTGCGATTCATGAGGTCGCAAAGAGTCAGACACGACTGAGTGACTGAACTGAACTGAACTGAAGGAGACGAAAGACTTGTAATCTGAAAACTGTAAAATGTTAATGAAATAAATTGTAGATGACACAGAGAGGTATTTCATGTTCTTGTATTGGAAGAATCGATATTGTGAAAATGATTATACTCCACAAGACAATCTACAGATTTAGTGATATCCCTGCTGCTGCTAAGTCACTTCAGTCGTGTCCGACTCTGTGCCACCCCATAGACGGCAGTCCACCAGGCACCCCGTCCCCAGGATTTCCAGGCAAGAGTACTGGAGTGGGTTGCCATTTCCTTCTCCAATGCATGAAAATGAAAAGTGACAGTGAAGTCGCTCAGTCATGTCTGACTCTTCACGACCCCATGGACTGCAGGCTACCAGGCTTCTCCATCCTTTGGATTTTCAGGCAAGAGTACTGGAGTGGGAATGATATCCCTATCAAATTACTAATGGCATTTTTCATAGAACTAGAACAAATGAGACGTAGTTAAACCTAAAATCTTCTGCACAGCAGAATAAACCATCAGCAAAACAAAAAGACAACCCACTGAATGGGAGAAACTATTTGCAAATGAAGTGGCCAACAAGGGTGTTATCTCTAAAATATATGAAGAGCTCATGCAGCTCTGTGTCTAACAAACAACCCCATAAAAACATGGACAAAATATCTAAATAACAGTTTCCTCAAAGAAGACATACAGATGGCAGAAAAGCACATGAAAGGATGCTCAACATCAGTAATGATCAAAACTACAATAAGGTATTGCCTCACACTGGTCAGACTAGCTATCATCAAATCTACAAACAATAAATGCTGGAAAGGATGAATAGAAAAAGGAACCCTCCTACACTGTGTTGGGAATGTAAACTGGTACAACCTCCATGGAGAATGGTCTGAAGGTTCCTTAGACTGAAAATGGAACTACCGTATTATCCAGGAATCCCACTCCTGGGCATATATCCAGAGAAAACTAAGAATGGAACTACCATATGATCCAGCAATCCCATTCCTGGGCATATATCCAGAGAAAACTGAACTTCAAGGTGCATGCACCCCAGTGTTCACTAAGCACTATTTACAATAGCCAAGACATGCAAGCAACTCAAATGTCCATTGACAGAGGAATGGGTAAAGATGTGGTACACATATACAATGCAGAATTACTCAGCCACAGGAAAAGAACAAGATAATGCCTTTGCAGAACATATATGGACCTAGAGATTATCATATTAAGTGAAGTAGTCAGAGAAGAATCTCATGATATTGCTTATGTGTGAAATCTTTAAAAAATGATACAAATGAACTTATTTACAAAATAGAAATAGACACACAGACATAGAAAACAAACTATGGTTACTAAAAGGAAAATGAGGGGAAAATTAGGATTATGGATTAAAATAAACACATTATTATAGGTAAAATCGATAACCAGCAGGGACCTACTTTATAGCACAGGGAACTATACTCAAAATCTCATATTAACCTATAACAGAAGATAATATAACAAGGAAAAATATGTATTTACTTGTAACTGAATCACTTTGTACAGCTGAAAAATAATACAACTTTGCAAATAAACTATAATTAAAAATAAAAATAATGTAAGTTTTTTAAAAAGTGGCAACAACAGTGAAAAGATTTAAAACTATGAGGAATCATCAAAAAACTAGATACATTTGCTCTAGAGATGAGATGATTCCAAAGAAACACAAAAGCTCTCTTCTAAGTATGAAGAATAAAAATGTGATAGAGGGCTGAAGAGTTCTTTGATTACCAAGGATGAAAACAAGGATCAGTGAAGATGGGCAACAAAAATCCAATTTTTAACAGTCAGAATGGTACAGAGTTGCATGAGTAAAATACCTTCCATGGTGGTAAGTTCTTCAAGAGAATTTAGAGCACAGGTTCTGATGACTTTTGAATATGGTTGTTCTAGACTAATCAAGTATAGGTCAAAATTTGGTTATGTGTCCTCTAAGGTATATTCTGGCCCTGAGATTCTCTGGTTTTGTAAATATTTGGCAAAGCGGTTTTAATCATTAAAGGTGGCCACTTGTCTCACCTTAAATTTTTAGCTGTTCATTGTCTGAGGTGAGACGTTACTGTAAGCAACAGACAAATAAGCAGCAGCACTGAGTAATCTTCTATTGTATATGTATACCACATCTTTGTCTATTCCTATGTCAGTGGACATTTAGGTTGCTTCCGTGTCCTAGCTATTATTAATTGTGCAGCAGGGAGCACTGGGGCACATGTGCCTTTTTGAATTATGGTTTTCTCAGGGTATATGCCCAGTAATGGGATTGCTGGGTCATATTGGGTCACTTGTAGTGATGTGGATAAATCTAAAGTCTGTCACACAAAGTGAAGTCAGAGGAAAATAAATATCAGATATTAATACATGCATATGGAATCTAGAAAATTTGTACTGATGAACCTATTTTCAGGGCAGGAATAGAGACACAGATGTAGAGAACACACTTGTGGATACAGGGAAGGAATGGCAGAGGGTGAGACAAATTGAGAGTGCATTGCCATATATATACTAGTATGCGTAAAGCAGCTAGTGGGAAGCTGCTGTGTAGCACGGGAAGCGCAGCTTGGTGCTCTGCGATGACCTAGAGGGTGGGATGGAGGGGAGGTGTGAGGGAGGCTTAAGAAGGAGGGGATATATGTATAAAATGTATACATAGAGCTGATTGACATTGTTGTACAGCAGAAACTAACACACCATTGTAAAGCAGTTATACTCCAATTAAAAAAAAGAAAGAAAGAAAGAAACACTGCAAAACATTGTGTTAATGTTTGAATGCTATCAACCTTCAATCCTTTATGAGTATTCAAGGTCTTTACTCCAGAAATTATACTTTGCTATAATTTGGGGAACTCCCACCTCAAGGTGGGAGGTGGCACCTGTAGTAAACATGTTAAAAACTGTCCTGTAGAAGAAAAGTTATTTTGAAACCAGGAAATGTAATGGTGCTGCTTAGAGAATTGCTACCTCTGTGATGCTGGATAAGTCACTTAGCCTCTCTGAGCCTCGGTTAATTCTTTTGTTAAAAGGGTATAGTCAGACTTCCTCCCATAGCTGAGGCAGAGATAAAAGTAGATGAATGCGTTTGCATGTCTCAGGTCATTCACTATGACCTGGGAAAAGTACAGCAGCGTGATTTTCCACTCAAACGAGTCCTTGATCATTCATGCATTTTTAGCTGCTTAGTTATACTTTTACTTAGAAATAAGATTTTTAAGAAACATTTAGAAAAAAGTTTCAAGAACATTTCTTTTTTAAACTTAGAAATATCCCCCTGTTAACACAGACTGCTCTGCAGGCAAGGGCAGGGAAAAACAGGGTGTGTATAGGTGAGTATACATGCGTGTGCATCTGTTTGAGCAAAACGGGAGGTGGCCAGGGGGTTACTATGACTGTCAGAAATCTGTCCTACGTGCTCTGTCAAGTGTTTACAAGACTAGTTTTCTTAGTGCAGGCTTATTGCTTCCCTAATGATGCAACCTCCTTAACCTCACTTCTAAACAGGACGGGAAGATATTCTGCCGGCGGACAGCATGTGATTGCCAGAATCCAAGCGTTGACCTTTTCTGCTGCCCAGAGTGTGACACCAGGGTCACAAGCCAATGTTTGGATCAAAATGGAAACAAGCTCTATCGGAGTGGAGACAACTGGACTCACAGCTGCCAGCAGTGCCGCTGTCTGGTATGCTGTCTTCCTTCAGAGTGTCTTGTCCCTTATACTCTCGGGGGTTTACAACTCAGTTGCCTATGGGCTTTAGTTTCCTGCTGTTTGTGATCCTGGGCAGGAAGGTGTGGGTCCTGTGGCTAGCGAAGGGGCAAATGCTCTTCCAGAAGACATTCGTATTCCACTGTTTAAAACAGCATGCAAGACATTTACATAGGACAAATTTGGCCCAAGTTACTTTGCAACTGCTACTTTTTAGCAAATCCAGGACAATAAAAATCCCCAAATGACAGGAAGCTTTTGAGGCCTTGATCAGTACTTGTAGTTCTTACAGAGCCAAGTCTTTCCTTTCTTGGGACATTACCAATAAAGCTTTCAGTATGAGAGATAACAGAACATAGTAGAAATACCAGGGAATGATAAGAATTCAGTCTTGGTGAATCACACAAGCTCTGTGTGATTAACTTGGGCAAGTCCCAGCATTTCACTTGATCATTCTTTTCTTCAGTGTATACAAGTAGATGAGCACCTATTTTGTGGGGCTGTTGTGAAGATCAGAGATATGTGCGAATGGCAAATATAGTATTTGACACTTAGAAAGTACTTAATGCACAGCAGTAACCACTGTTCACGTTTCCTGGATTAAAAAATTGGTTTCAAGAGCTAAACGTTCATAGAGAAAAATGAAGGGTTCCTTTGTATCTAAATATGGGGATACTAAGGGTATAATTAGGTCTGAGAAATTTCAGAGAAAAAGCTTAATTTCTGGAACTGGTTCTTTCTGTTTCAGATTATACCACAGACAGAGATTCCTAATGTTGCAAAGACTGTTACAACACATTATCATAGTGAATATGATATTCTGTCTCTGAGGGAATTACAGCCAGAGGAGTTGAGTCATAACTAAGTCAATTTGTAACAGAAACTGTTAGCTGCATTTTGTAATGTAACATTTTCTGAAGTTAACGATTCAGTCTATAGATATTGCATAAAAACAGGCATTCAGAGACATCATGCTGTAAATTTCCATTGGATTTTCTAAAGTCACCTGGCGAATGTGCAGATAATCTTAGTAGAAATAATTCCTTCTTAATTACTCCTAATGCTGAGGAGTATAACTCAGACATATTCAAATTGTAGCTATTTTTCACATCTCCCATTCAAGAACAAATTCAACACAGCTATAGAATTAGCTCACGTATCAGTCTGAAAAATTGCCTTTCTAAGAAGCCAGTCTTCAGCACTCAGAAGAACGAGTATTAATTTTAGACATGAAATTTTTACAGAATTTCAAGAGTATCCCCTGCCATCCCAGACCCTAATATTTTCTTGGAAAACTGATGCTAATGAATATAACTTTGTGATGACTTGAGAATATAGTGGGTTATATTTAATGTCAAAAATTTTCACAGGCCAGATCCCAGATGCAGTGATCATGACGTGTGTGATAAGTCACTTCAGTCATGTCTGACTCAGCAACCCTATGGACTGTAGCTCACCAGGCTCCTCTGCCCATGGGATTCTCCAGGCAAGAATACTGGAATGGGTTGCCATGCCCTCCTCCAGGTGATCTTCCTGATCCAGGGGTTGAACCCATGTCTCTTACATCTCCTGCATTGGCAGGTGGGTTCTTTACCACTGGCACCACCTGGGAAGCCTCGTGAGCATGACAGACATGGGCAATCACGAAGCTGATCAAAGGCCATAATCTTGTGATGCTGACTGATTTTGAGTACGAGTTTGCATTAATTATAATGTGTCATGATAACAGAAAAGACTCCATAGAGAAACAGATCTGCTAAGTGCAATTCAGTGGGGCCACAGTTGCCAGTTTATAGAATACTTGGAGGCTGCATCTAAACTGTAACACTGTACTGCACATCAGTGATGTATCACTAGCCAGACAGAACATTCAAAATCATTCTGAAATGGTTCTCCTGATATTGCACAACCTCAGTTCTAAATCTAACATAAGCAACTCAGTGTGATGTTGTTGAAGTAGTACAGGGACTCAGGTTCCTCCTTTGACCTTAAGAAAAATAAGTTTCATCTCTTTGTTCATTTGATTAGCATTTATTGACCAGAACTGTGCTAAGGATCAGGGAGATAAAGGGAGAAGCCCAGAACCTGAAAGCTCAAAACTTAATCTGGAATTGTATTAATAACTATAATAAGGATCAATAAAAATCACTAAAAAATAATTATGAGTTGCCATTGGCACAGAGAGATGGGACCTAACTCTCTCCATGGATGCAATATAGATAGTCAGCAAAAGCATACTGGAGGAGATGATGTCCTTTAAGGAGGAAGCACGTCATACCCATATGGCATCATACACATAATGATGCTAAAGTAGGAGCAGTCAGTGAGGGCAGTCATGGGATTCCTGAGGATTTCCCTCTCTAGGACTTTGGCAACAGGATTGTGCCAAAAGCTAATGAGGAGGCATTGTTGTTGTTTTTTTTCCCCCACAGGAAGGAGAGGTAGACTGCTGGCCGCTCACTTGCCCCAGTTTGAGCTGTGAGTACACAACTCTCCTGGAAGGGGAATGTTGTCCCCGCTGTGTCAGTGACCCCTGCCTGGCTGATAATATCGCCTATGACATCAGAAAAACTTGTCTGGACAGCTATGGCCTTTCAAGGCTTAGCGGCTCAGTGTGGACAATGGCTGGATCTCCATGCACAACCTGCAAATGCAAGGTAATTTGGTGTTCTGAGGGTAACCAGGCCTCAGACATGTGTCTGAGAACACCTGCAGGAGGTCCGCTCCTGATAGTTCTGAAGGCACGGGTTCCAAGGGTCGTGGAAACACAGGCAGGCATTTGCTTCTCACTGGAGGTTAATCTGTCTGAATGGATGCTAGTTGTACTGTGTATAAAGGCAAATTCCAAATGAACATGGAACAAAATAGTCCTCTCTTGCCTGTAAAACATGGAATTTAAATCATTGACCCTAGGCCCAATTATGGCTGATTTAAGCTATTTTGACATGAATATGGGAAAGAAAGAAAAAAAAAAAGATCTATTTTCATCCTGGAAAAAAATTTTAAGCTCTTTCTGGCAACTGTCTATGTTAGAAGAAAGTGTTGTATAAATCTGTGAAGTTGTTTGCTTTGTTTAATTATCACAATGCCTAATGCAGGGACTTGAAGCTCCTGCTGTAAGATTTAATTAACTGTGATTATTTTCTTGTCTTTTTGGAGGAGTTCCCATGAGGCATTGTCACATGTCTTTAAAATTAAAAACTGACCCCTTCCTCCTTTCTAAGTTTATGGAGAGTTATGACTGTAGTAGACTTTAGGCAGGGTTAAATTGCTGCTGAAACATCTGCTTAAATTCCGATGATTAAGCATGTTAAAAACATTAATCCATTTGATTCTATCAAATCCTGGCTCAGCTTCACACATCAGTGGAAGGATCCCAACTTGCCTTTTTGTGCTGTTATAAATGTGGGTTCTTTTTTCTGAGAAGTATCATAAAATGCAGCCCCCAATAGGAAGAGGACATCAAACTTCATAAAGCAAACGTTATGGTCCCATATTCCTTCAGCCCTTCAAACACAATGACCAGGGAATGTATAAACCTATGGTATTCAGTATTATTTCTTGGAGGTCAGGTTTGAAATTCATTTAGGAGAATTATAAAGGTATATTTACATTATGTGTGCACACATGCTCCATTGCTCAGTCATGTCTGACTCTTTGCAACCCCATGGACTATAGCCTACCAGACTACTCTGTCCATGGAATTTCCCAAGCAAGAATACTGGAGTGGGTTGCTATTTTCTCCTCAAGGGGATCTTCCAGACTCAGAGACTGAACCAGCATCTCCTATGTCTCCTGCATTGACAGGCGGATTCTTTACCACTGAGCCACCTGGGAAGTCCATATTTAATATTAATATGTGTAATTGATTTCTCATGAATTCTTAATAATTGATATGTACCTTCCCTCTCATAGTCACCATGAGAGAGTCTGTATTTACCCCTAATATGCCCGCCTTTCTGGAAGCCATGTTTATTTTCAGGTTCTTTTTGGTATTTTTGACTAGTTTTATTAATGGTAATTTATCTTTCAGAGGGTTAATTTTGGAAAGAATCTCAATTAGAGTAATTGTAGTAAATAAACTGTGTGAACAAACAAGTTGGAAATACAGAGTAGTCTCAAACATGGTCTGAGTTCAGACGGGGTATATGAAGTTTCACTGCCAGCAGAACCCAAGAAGAGGGACCCTACAGGATCTCATAAGTCTTGCCTTCCATTTTACTCCTCTTCTGGCATTTTTCTAGTAAATATTTTTATAACATTCATGGAATTGATCTCAAAATGTAGCTGATCATTTTGAATGTAAAAGTGGACACTGCGTATTGATTTGTATTCTATGTCTCTGGCTAATGCTTGTGTCTTGATGCACAGAATGGAAGTGTCTGCTGTTCTGTGGATCTGGAGTGTCTTCATAATAATTGAAGTATTTAAAATGGACTCATCATCGCAGAAGAAAAATGGACAAAATAACCATCCAACATGATGAAGAAGGAGTTGGTGTTTGGGTTTTTTTTTTTTTTTTTTTTTTTTAAGCCACAGACAATTACCAAAGTTTCCATTGAAGGAAGGTGTTTCGGGGTTGCCTTTTGGACCTACCATGTTGCTCATTCTTGCTAACCTAGTATAGGTGACCTACAGTGCATTGCACTTAAGTCTATAATTGTTAAAAAAAAAAAAAAAAAGTTTCCCGTGTTGTAAATCACGTTTCCCTTATCAGATCATTTACAGACACATTTAAATGACCTCATGGTAAATGTTGATGTATTTTTTGGTTTATTTTATGTATGAACATAATAGAGACTTGGCTCCTTTTATTTATTTTTTTCTGGATTTTTGGATCAAAGTCTACAATAAAGTTGCCTGTTGTGATTTTTGTCCCATCCACTGAATACTTAATATTCACATTCCTGTGAAATGTATTAATGTGTGTATGTACAGCCTAACTGCATCTTAAATTGCAAACTGTTGGACACATCTAGATCCCCACTCATTCAGCTTAAACCAGCTGAAAGCAATTATGATACGTAAAAGAAGGGAAAGACCACAGACATAAATAAATAGCTATTTTGAAAAGAACTTTCTCCTCCCTCTTACAAACAAAATGAAACAAAATCTTAAGCCACAATTTAGAAGCAACAATGCTTGCAGCCTTTTCTGGCATTGAAAGAGAAAGTATCTTTGCATTTGTTTTATATAGTATTTAATAACTTACAGGGGCATCTGTGGTGGCTCAGCTGGTAAAGAATCCACCTGACATGCGGAAGACCTGGGTTGGATCCCTGGGTTAGGAAGATCCCCTAAAGAAGGGAAAGGCTACCCACTCCAGTATTTTAGGCTGAAGAATTCCATGGACTGTATATTCCATGGGGTTGCAAAGAGCTGGACATAACTGAGTGACTTTCACTTTAATAACAAGGGACTTCCATGCCTATTCATACAAGTTGCCATTATACCATAGGTGCAGGGTATTATTCCTACATTACATAAGAGTAAATTAATGTATCCCAATCAACCAATTTGTTCAGATCTAGTTGACTTATGACACATTGGGATTGTTAATCAGGTCTCCTGATGCCTTCCCAATGATATTTTTTTGCTAAATCATGCAACATTTTATATGGTAGAGGATATACTTTTAAGAAAACCATTTATATATTGAGTAGCTGTTTTAGAACACTGAATATTTTTATTTGAGCCACTACCATTATTTTTAAAAGTTGGCAGTTTGCTGAGTTACACAAAATGAATAAAATGTGCAAATGACATTGTACCTGAGCTGAAAATTCAAACTTGGGTTGTAGTTTCAAGTGAACTACATCTAAGTGTTTCTAATACCTAAGGATTCTGAATTCATCATTGTTCTGAATCATGTTGATTCATGACATTTTGTGCATAAAATCAAAGCAAAGATCTAAGTTGTTAAGTCAGTCTTGGATGAATATATTTTAAATCCCCAATATTAATATAATTATTAATTAAAAGTTACAAGTTAATATCACTCATTTATTGATATTTGTTGGAGAAGGCGATGGCACCCCTCTCCAGTACTCTTGCCTGGAAAATCCCATGGACAGAGGAGCCTGGTAGGCTGCAGTCCATGGGGTCGCAAAGAGTCAGACACGACTGAGCGACTTCCCTTTCACTTTTCCCTTTCATGCATTGGAGAAGGAAATGGCAACCCAAACCAGTGTTCTTGCCTGGAGAAGCCCAGGGACGAGGGAGCCTGGTGGGCTGCCATCTATGGGGTCACACAGAGTCAGACACGACTGAAGTGACTTAGCAGCAGCAGCAGCAGTCAATATTTTGTAATGATATAATTCACTGCTGCTGCTGCTAAGTTGCTTCAGTCCTGTCCGACTCTGTGCAAACCCATAGACAGCAGCCCACCAGGCTCCTCCGTCCCTGGGATTTTCCAGGCAAGAATACTGGAGTGGGTTGCCATTTCCTTCTCCAATGCATGAAAGGGAAAAGTGAAAGTGAAGTCGCTCAGTCGTGCCTGACTCTTAGTGACCCCATGGACTGCAGCCTACCAGGCTCCTCCGTCCATGGGATTTTCCAGGCAAGAGTACTGGAGTGGGGTGGCATCGCCTTTTCTGATATAATTCACTACATGGGATCAACTTCATGTGCTAAATCATGATATAGCAATTAAAGCTCTATTTGACAACTACTGCTATAGTATGGTCGGAGAAGGCGACAGCAGCTCACTCCAGTGTTCTTGCCTGGAGAATTCCAGGGACGGTAGAGCCTGGTGGGCTGCCGTCTATGGGATCACACAGAGTTGGACACGACTGAAGCAACTTAGCAGCAGCAGCAGCAGCAGCAACAGCAGCAGCTATAGTATGGTAAATTAGAACACATCTCTATTTTAATTATTTAAATGTATTCCTGGAACAGAGATTTTTAAAATCTAGAAAATATTTAGGGAACCTTCATTAAAAATAGCTGTCAAGTATCAATGCAAAAACAAAGGCAAATTAAGAATCATTTGTGATTATATAAGTGAGGGGCTGGCAAACTCTGGTCCCTTGAGTCAAATCTGGCCATCTGCCTATTTCATTGGAACAGAGTCATGCACATTCATTTATATATTCTCTATTGCTAAACAAAATGACAGAACTGAGTAGTTCCAACAAAGATACAAGACCAAAAATATCATCATCTTGCCTCTAAAAAAAGTTTGCCAGTGTCTGGTGTAAATGATGACTAAACATTGGTATGAATTTTAGAATATCTGTTTCCATTTTTTTCCCAGGGAATTTCCAGAATTTAATAGTTTTCATTAAATCTGTATATTTTCATACTCTGTTGAAGATCCATTAGCATAGATGGCTCATCCTAAAAACTGGTGTTTTACAACTACAATCGTTAAGACTCCTCAGTATTTTCTTTTCATTTCATTTCAGTTAAATTTAATCGGTGCTAACTTGACAAAATGTTATTGATATTTAGTTGCACTATTGAAACTACTGCCAACTCCTATCAATAAGAGGTTTATTTCCTATGAAATAATTGATGACATTTTTCTTATTAAAAATGGAGTACTTTATGCATAAAGTACTATACTAAGCTCTGCTGAGGAAATAAGAAGATGAACAGACTAGTTTTTACTTTAAAGATCACCATTATGTGGTCCTTTAGAAGGTGCTAGCAATCTTTAATCCATGAGGGGATCCTATTGAAATAAATTACTGCCTGAAATATCTTCTCCAGCCAGAAATTGAAAAACATTACTTTTAAAAGTGTGGTGAATCTCCTGATGGAAAATGTTCAAATCTTGTGCTCTGATTTACACTGTGAAATGGATGTCCATTTAATGAACCAAAAAGTGTGTGACAAACATATCTCCTTACAGATTATAACCATTGTCTGCAACTGTAACACACACATTGGTAAGAAACAATGGTAAATGCATAAGCAGTTATGTAGCTACCCTCCAGTTTTCAATACTGTAAAAGCACTGTGATTCAGGAAAGTAGAATATGAAGAAAGATGAAAGTCCTATATATTAACAAGACATCTATTAAACATAAATTTTGCTTCATTTCCTTCTAGGTTGCATATGAAATATATGTATATACATATATCACGTTATATATAGGTACCATAATTTATATAGTTATATGCAATTGATATATATTAATATACTATGTATTCATATGCAATGTGTATATTTATTTAGTCTCAGAGCTTCCCCTCTTCTGAGCTTTCTAGCACTACACTAATTGTCCCTGTTAAGGACTTATATACATTTTCCTTGTATTATGCAATAGGCTAAGCTGTATGCAATCTTTATTTTCTAGCATTCAGCCTAGAGCCCTGCATAGGGTAGTTTTTCTATTAATTCTTTTAAATTCATAATCTTTTATAGCATCAAAAAATTTTCATGGGGTGGTGAAAACAACCTACTCTAGTGGCTTTCAGATGTTCTTAAGCAATAAGACTGGTTTAAAAATAAAATTTATTCAGTGCTTTACTATAAGAAGCAGATAAAAGAAGACTATCTCTGCTTGGAACAAAGGTTGGAGAACTAGAATACCTTCATATATCCCACCACAACTCACAGACATCAAGAGAGCACAGCTTGAAAGCCACTGATCAAATTTGTCACCTTCACTTCTGCAAATGAAACCAACACTCAGATATTAGGTAGATTGCCTGGAGTTCATAATTAACTTGTTATAGGCTTAGAACCACCACCCAGTCCATCCCAGTTTTCTCTCTGCCATCATCATAATGATTTCAAATGATTTTTTTTTTCAAATTTTAATTTCAAGTGAGCTTTTCTTATTCCTTCCAAATGGATGGCAAAAAGCAGTCATAAGTTCAGGCCAAGATAGTGGAGTAAGAAGATCCTGAGCTCATCAGCTCTCATAGCCACAACTATTGAGGAGAAAGACCAGAATATAATAGAAAAGATCTTCTACAACTGAAGATATAAAGAAAGAACCATAATGAGATGAGTGGGATGGAGTTATGATATTGTCAAGACCCATAAGTACAGGTGCTGCTGCTGCTGCTAAGTCGCTTCAGTCGTGTCTGACTCTGTGCGACCATAGACAGCAGCCCACCAGGCTCCACCGTCCCTGGGATTCTCCAGGCAAGAACACTGGACTGGGTTGCCATTTCCTTCTCCAATGCATGAAAGTGAAAAGTGAAAGTGAAGTCGCTCAGTCGTGTCCGACTCCTAGTGACCCCATGGGCTGCAGCCTACCAGGCTCCTCTGTCCATGGGATTTTCCAGGCAAGAGCACTGGAGTGGGGTGCCATTGAGTGACCCACAAATGGGAGGATAATTGCAACTGCAGAGATTCTCCTTAAGAAGCAATGAATCTGAGTCCTACATCAGGGTCCTCAGGCTATGAGTCTTATGCCAAGAAAAGGAGCCCCCAGAACATTTGAAGGGCATCAGGACTTTCTTTCAGAAGACCCAGATGCCTATGGGAAATAGAGACTCCACTCTTAAATGTTGCACACAAAATCTCACACACTCCAGGACCCAAGGCAGAGACCTGAGTCACATCTACCTGCTGATCTTGGAGAGTCTCCTGGACAGTCAGGAGGCTACTGGAACTCACCCTAGGAATAGCTATAATGGTGGGAGTCATTTATTGGAGACTGTTCTACCACGTGGACACAGATGGTGGCAAGTGCCATTTTGCCAATCCTCCCTTTAGCTTATAAGCACTGAGAGCTTTCCTTGCTTACTAACCTGTAGGCCCAAGTACTAGGATGCCTCAGGCCAAGCAATTAGCCAGGTGGGGGAAAAGCCACACCCACTAGTAGGCAAGTTACCTTAAGACCTCCTGAGCCCAGAGCCACCCCAGGACATGACCTTGTCCACCAATGGGACCCAGGTCTAAATACCAGCAGACAGGAATAGCCCAGGAACACCTCAGGGTTCTGCAGCAAGAGACCCCAGAATCCAACTCTGGCCACCAATGAGTAGGCACCAGCCCCAGGGGCCTAGACCCACCCACCACCAGGCTGATACACCAGTTCCAGGACCCTGAGGACTCTTACTAGAAACCCTGGGACTCAGGTCCACCTAACCAGTGGGGAGACAACAGCCTAGGGGCCACCACAACCTCCCAGTCTACAGTGGCCGAAAATCGCCCTCCTACCAGCTAGACAGCACCAGCCCTAGGAAACTCCCAGCCCTGGTCCTACTCACCAACAGGCCAACACCAGTTCTGAGACATCTTGGGCCTCTCAGCCAGCTGTCATGGGATCTCATCCCTTCCATCAGTGGGCCAACACAAACTTTGGGATCCTGAAGCCAAATGTATAAGCACCTGGCCCTGACCACCAGTGGACCAATAGGACACCCAGGAGCTCTGCACCCAAAGACTCGAGGAGTTCTGCCCACCAGTGGGTGGCCATCAGTCCCAGATTCCCCTGACCTTGAAACCTTCCCAATGGGAGGTGGACATGAGCACTAGGATCACTGTAGCCCCATAGCCTGTCTTGTCAGGACCCAGTAAATATACCATAAAGCCTGCATCAGCCCCAGGACACCAGGGACTCTGGTCCTGCCCACCAGGCCATTGCCAACTCTGAGATACCTTGATCTTAGCCAGCTGCCCTGGGATCCAGCCCCACTCACTAGTAGGTCAGCACTAGCTTTGGGATGCCTAGGAAACTGCAAGCCAGCCATGTCAAGAAACAATACCTACCAGCAGGCCGACACTAGACAATGGAATCCTGGCCCCACAACTTCCTAACCCTAGAACCTACCAGATATATAGAAATAAACACAGAAAATTTGGCAAAAGTTAGTGAAAGGAACATATTACAAATGAAGGAATGAGATAACATCCCAGAAGAAGAACAGAGTGGACATAGGCAATTAACCCAATAAAGAGATCAAGATAATGATTGTAAATATGATCAGAGAACTTAAGAGAAAATGGATGAACACACTGAGATGTTTATCAAAAAAAAAAAAAAGATGTAAGAAAGTACAAAAGGGAGCTGAAGAATACAATAACTGAAATAAAAAATGCACTTGAAGGAATGAATAGTAGATTAGAACATGGGTCCCCAACCTCCAAAGTCTAATGCCTGATGAAGTGAAGTTGATGTAATAATAATAGAAGTAAAGTGCACAATAAATATAATGTGCTTAGATCATCCTGAAACCATTCCTCTTATTTGGTCCATGGAAAAACTGTCTTCCATGAAACCAGTTTCTAGGGCCACAAAGGTTGGGGACTGCTGGATTACAAGATATAGAAAAACAGATCAATGAACTGTAAGGCAGAGTAATGGAAATCAGTGAATCTGACTAAAAAAAAAAAAGGAATAAAAACCAATGAGAACATTTTTAAAAATCTTTTTGGCAACATCACAAGGATCACAGTCTTGTCTAACTCAATGAAACTACAAGCCATGCCATGTAGGATCACCCAAGACGGATGGGTCATGGTGAAGAGTTCTGACAAAACATGGTCCACTGGAGAAGGGAATTGCAAATCATTTCAGCATTCTTGCCTTGAGAAACTCATGAACAGTATGAAAAGGCAAAAAGATATAACACTGAAAGATGAACAGGCTGGTAGGTGCCAACATGCTACTGGAAAAGAGTATAGAAATAGCTCAAGAAGCAAAGAAAAGGCTGAGCCAAAGCAGAAATAGCGCCCAGTTGTGCATGTGTCTGGTGATGAAAGTAAAGTCTGATGTTATTAAGAACAATATTGCATAGGAACTTGGAATGTTAGGTCCATAAATCAAGGTAAATCAGAAGTGGTCAAACAAGGGACAGCAAGTGTGAATATCAACAATTTGGGAATCAGTGAACTAAAATGGATGGGAATAGGTAAGTTTTATTTAGATGATCATTCTATCTATTATTACTTTGGGCAAGAATTCCTTAGAAGGAATGGAGTAACCCTCATAGTCAACAAAAGAGTCCAAAATGGGTGCAGTCTCAAAAATGACAAAATGATTTCTGTTTGTTACCAAGTCAAACAATTTACTTGGATCACAGTAATCCAAGTCTATGCCCCAACCACAAATGCTAAAGAAGCTGAAGTGGAATGATTCCATGAAGACCTACAAGACCTTCTAGAAGAGAAAAAAAAAAAAAAAAAAGATGTCCTATTCATTACAGGTATTCACATTCATACCTGATGCGAAGAGCTGACTTATTTGAAAAGACCCTGATGGGAAAGATTGAAGGCAGGAGGAGAAGAGGACAACAGAGGAGGAGATGGTAGGATGGCATCGCTGACTCAATGGACATGGGTTTGGGTAAATTCCAGGAGTTGGTGATGGACACGGAGGCCTGGCATGCTGTGGTTCATGGGGTTGCAAAGGGTTGGACACGACTGAGCAACTAAACTAAACTGAAAGGAACATTTCATACAAAGATAGTCACAGTAAGGACAGAAATGGTATGGACTTAACAGAAGCAGAAGATATTAAGAAGAGGTGGCAAGAAGACACAGAGGAACTATACAAAAAGATCTTAATGACCTGGAAACCACAATGGTATGATCACTCACCTAGAGTCAGACATCCTAGAGTACAAAGTTGAGTGGGCCTTAGGAAGCACCACTACTAACAAAGCTAGTGGAAGTGATGGAATTCCAACTGAACTATTTCAAATCCTAAAAGATGATGCTGTGAAAGTGCTGCACTAGGTATGCCAGCAAATTTGGAAAACTCAGCAGTGGCCACAGGACTGGAAAAGCTCAATTTTCATTCCAATCCCAAAGAAAGTCAATGCCAAAGAATGCTCAAAAGACTGTGCAATTGCACTCATTTCACATGCTAGCAAAGTAATGTTCAAAATCCTTCAGGCTACACTTCAACAGCATGTGAACTGAGAACATCTAGATGTACAAGCTGGATTTAGAAAAGCAAAGAAACCAGAGATAAATTGCCATCATCCACTGGATCATAGAAAAAGCAAGAGAATTTCAGAAAAACATCTACTTCTGCTTCATTGACTGACTACACTAAAGCCTTTGACTATGTGCTTCACAACAATCTTGAAAATTCTTAAAGAATTAAAAATTCTAAAAGAGATGTGAATACCAGACCATCTTACCTGCCCTCTGAGAAACCTATATGCAGGTGAAGAGGCAACAGTTAGAACTTGGACATGGAAAAATGGACTCAAGGATGTATATTGTCATATTGAATATTTATAATTTCACCCTATTTATTTAATTTAAATGCAGAGTACATCATGTGAAATTTCAGGTTAGATGAAGCACAAGCTGGAATCAAGATTGCTGAAAGAAATATCAATAACCTCAGATATGCAGATGACACCACCCTTATGGAAGAAAGTGAAGAGGAGCGAAAGAGCCTCTTGATGAAGGTGAAAGAACAGAGTGAAAAAGTTGGCTTAAAGCTCAACATTCAGAAAACTAAGATCATGGCATCCTGTCCCATCACTTCATGGCAAATAGATGGGCCAACAATGGAAATAGTGAAAGACTATTTTCTTGGGCTCCAAAATCACTGCAGATGGTGACTGCAGCCATGAAATTAAAACACACTTGGAAGGAAAGCTATGAGAAACATAGACAGCATTTTAAAACCAGAGAAATTACTTTGCCAACAAAATTCTATATATTCAAAGCTATAGTTTTTCCAGTAGTCATGTATGGATGTGATAGTTGGACCATAAAGAAGGCTGAGCACTGAAAATTTGATGTTTTCAAACTGTGGTATTGGACAAGATCCTTGACAGTCACTTGTACAGCAATGAGTTCAAACCAGTCAATCCTAAAGGAAATCAACCCTGAATATTCACTGATATTGAAGCTGAAGTTCTAATACTTTGGCCACCTGATGCAAAAAGCCAACTCATTGGAAAGACTCTAATGCTGGAAAATATTGAAGGCAGGAGGAGAAGGGGATGACAGAGGATGAGATGGATGGATGATGCTATCCATCCATGGACTCAATGGACATGAGTTTGAGAAAACTCTAGGAGATGGTGAAGGTAGAAACTCTGGCATGCTGTAGCCCATGGGGTCACAAAGTGTCAGACACAACTGAGCAACTGAATAACAACAACAAATGACAACATCAAACATAATAATATTTGCATTATAGAGGTCCCAGAAGGAGAAGAGAGTAAACGGGTAGATAACATATTTAAAGCCATTTTAGCTGAAAACTTTCCTAACCTTGGAAAGGTGAGGTCCTTCCCAAGACATCCAGGTCCAGCAAGCACAAAAAATTCCAAGTAGGATCAAGCCATAGAGGGCCACCCCCAGACACCTCATAATTAAAATGTCAAAAAATAAATAGATTATGAAAAGCAGAAAGGGAAAAGCAATAAGTTATACTAAAAGAACTCCATCAGGCTATCTGTTGATTTTTCAGCAGAAACTCTGCAGGCCAAAAGGGAATGTCATGATAAACTTGATGTGATAAAAGGGAAAATCTATGACCAAGAATATTCTACCCAGAAATTCTTTCATTCATATTTCACGGAAAGGTAAAAAGCTTTAGAGACAAGAATATGATGAAGATGGCAGAGTTGTAAAACATGAAGCTTACCTCTTCCCACTATCAAAAATACATCGACATGTTGAACAATTCTCACAGAATATCTACTGAACATTTGCAGAAGACCTCAGACTGCTGAGAGGGAAAGAAAATCTCCACATAAATAGGTATAACAGAAGAAAAATAAACAAACAAAGATTTCAGGATGATACCTGTGATCCTGGGAGGGAGGGAGCTGTGAAAGAGGAAAGTTTCTTGTATCTTGGGAAGCCCCTCCACTAGTGAGAAGATTGGCCAGGACAGGAAAAGAGCCTTAGAGGAGAATATAGAAACTGGTTTATAGCAGCCAGACTGGAGGGAGAACTGCACAGATGGTCAGTGCTTCTCTCCTGCACTCCCTAGCTTGAGGCTCATGTCGTCTAGTGCGGACAAGTTCAGGGTGTTGGAACTCAGGATTTGGAGATCCAACACAAGGAGAGGACTGGGATTGGATGGACAGAAACAGCAAGGTAGGGCTGGCATCTGGTGTGATTGCAACGGAGGGTGTACATTGAGAAAGCCCAGGTTGTCTCACAGGTCAGGTACCATTGTTTGGGTGGGGGGTACATGAAGGGAGGGGCGGGACTTGCCACTGTAGCCTTTGTCCATGTCCATGTGTTCACAGAAGGCAGGACACCTTCTGCACAGGTTTAAGGGGTTATCCTGAACTGTCACCATTCACTTGAATTCCAGGAGTGGATTCTACACTTGTCAACATATATGCACTTCATCAACATATATGCATCTAATGCAGGAGCACCCAAATATATAAAACAAATACTAACAGACATAAATGGAAAAATTGAGAGGAAAATGATGATAGCAAGACCTTTAACACCCCAATCACATCAATGCAGATCTTCTAGACAGAAAATCAGTTGGGCAAAGTGAAAGTGAAAGTGAAGTCACTCAGTCATGTCCAACTCTTTGCGACCCCATGGACAGTAGCCTGCACCAAGCTCTTCTGGAGAATGATAATAGTAAGAGACTGTAACACCCCAATCATATCAATGCACAGACCTTCTAGACATAAAATCAGTTAGGCAAAAGAGATCTTAAATTATACCACAGAACAGTTAGACTTAGTTGACCTTTTCAGGGCACTACATCCAAAAAACCCACAATACACATTCTTCTCAAATGCAAATGAAATAGTCTCTAGGACTGACTAGTGCACAAAACAAGACTCAACAAATTTAAGAGTATAGAAATTATCTCAAGTATCTTTTCTGTCCATATAGCATGAAATTAGAAATTAACCACAAAAAATTAAATGCAGGAAAAAAATTATTACATGGGGACTAAATAATATGCTACCAAAAAAATCCAATGGTCAATGATGAAATCAGAATTTTTTTTTAATCCCTTGAGACAAATGAAAGTAAAAGCACAACCACAGAAAATCTGTGAGATGCAACAGAAGCAGCTCTTAGAGGGAAGTTCACAGTGATATAGGCTTTCCTCTTAAAAATAAGAAAAATTTCAAATAAAAAACCTAACCTAGCACTTACAAGAATTAGAAAAAGAAGAACAAATAAAACCTAAAGTCAGCAGAAGAAAGGAAATAATAAAGGTCAGAGAGGAAATAAATAAAATGGGGATTAAAAAAAAAACAATAGAAAAATCAGTAAAACCAATAGCTGGCTGTTTGAAAGGATAAACAAGATTGACAAAAACCTCTGGCCACATTCACTAAGAAAAACAGAGAACCCAAGTAAGCAAAATGAAAAAGGAGACATAACAACTGTTACTGGAGAAATACAGATAAACCTAAGCAAATACTGTGAGCAATTATATGCCAACAAATCTGACAACTTTGAAGAAATGGACAAATTTCTATAAACACAAAGCCCATCAAAACTGAATCAAGAAGAAATGGATAATTTGAGCAGACTGATCAATAGAAGTGAAGTGGAATATGTAGCTTAATAAACTTCTTACAAACAAAAATCCAGGACCAAATGGCTTCACAGGCAAATTATACCAAACATACAAATAGCTACTATCACCCTGATACCAAAACCAAAACAAAGACACTACCAATAAAGAAAATTACAGACCAGTATCTTTGATGAATATGAATGCAAAACTTTTGAAGAAAATATTAGCAAAACACATCCAACCACACATAAAAATGTTCATATATTATAATCAAGTGGGATTCATCCCAAGTTCACAAGGATAATTCAACATACACAATGTGATAAGCCACACAAACAAAAGACAAAAATCACATGATCATCTCAATCACTTGACAAAATTCAGTATCTATTAATGATAAAAACTAACTAAAGTGGCTATAGGGGGATATCTAAATACAATAGAAGCTATTTATGACAAACCCACAGCCAATATAATATTAAATGGTGAAAAGCTGAAAGCCCTATCACTAAAACCTGGAACAGACAAGGATGTCCACTGTCACCACTATTCAACACAGTATATGCACAGCAATCAGACAAAGAAATAAAAGGTAAAATACGATGTTAAAAATGTCACACACTAAAATCAAATATTACAGGCCACCAATTAGCAAACTCAGTTCAGTTCAGTTGCTCAGTCATATCCGCCTCTTTGCGACCCCATGAATCGCAGAACACCAGGCCTCCCTGTCCATCACCATCTCCCGGAGTTCACTCAGACTCACGTCCATCGAGTCCATGATGCCATCCAGGCATCTCATCCTCTATCGTCCCCTTCTCCTCCTGCCCCCAATCCCTCCTAGCATCAGAGTCTTTCCCAATGAGTCAACTCTTCACATGAGGTGGCCAAAGTACTGGAGCTTCAGCTTTAGCATCATTCCTTCCAAAGAAATCCCAGGGTTGATCTCCTTCAGAATGGACTGGTTGGATCTCCTTGCAGTCCAAGGGACTCTCAAGAGTCTTCTCCAACACCACAATTCAAAAGCATCAATTCTTCAGCACTCAGGCTTCTTCACAATCCAACTCTCACATCCATACATGACCACAGGAAAAACCATAGCCTTGACTAGACAGACCTTAGTCGGCAAAGTAATGTCTCTGCTTTTGAATATACCTATCTAGGTTGGTCATAACTTTTCTTCCAAGGAGCAAGCGTCTTTTAATTTCATGACTCCAGTCACCATCTGCAGTGATTTTGGAGCCCCAAAAAATAAAGTCTGACACTGTTTCCCCATCTATTTCCCATGAAGTGATGGGACCGGATGCCATGATCTTCGTTTTCTGAATGTTGAGCTTTAAGCCAACTTTTTCACTCTCCTCTTTCTCTTTCATCAAGAGGCTTTTGAGTTCCTCTTCACTTTCTGCCATAAGGGTGGTGTCATCTGCATATCTGAGGTTATTGATATTTCTCCTGGCAATCTTGATTCCAGCTTGTGTTTCTTCCAGTGCAGCGTTTCTCATGATGTAATCTGCATAGAAGTTAAATAAGCAGGGTAACAATATACAGCCTTGACGTACTCCTTGTCCTATTTGGAACTAGTTTGTTGTTCCATGTCCAGTTCTAACTGTTGCTTCCTGACCTGCATACAGATTTCTCAAGAGGCAGGTTAGGTGGTCTGGTATTCCCATCTCTTTCAGAATTTTCCACAGTTGATTGTGATCCACATAGTCAAAGGCTTTGGCATAGTCAATAAAGCAGAAATAGATGTTTTTCTGGAACTCTTGCTTTTTCCATGATCCAGCGGGTGTTGACAATTTGGTATCTGGTTCCTCTGCCTTTTCTAAAACCAGCTTGAAAACAAGCTCAAATTCAACAATACATTAAAAGAATCATACATGATGATTAGGTGTGATTCATTCCAGAGATTGGAGGGGGCAATGGCAACCCCCTCCAGTGTTCTTGCCTGGAGAATCCCAGGGACAGAGAAGTCTGGGACAGTCTATGAGGTCACAAAGAGTTGGACACAGCTGAGTGACTGAGCATATACACATGCAGTCAAGGATGGTTCAATATGCACAAATCAGTGTGATATACCGTATTAACAAACTGTAGAATAAGACATATATGATTATCCTAGTAAATACTGAGAAAGCTTTTTATAAAATTCAATATCCATTTATGATAAAAACTGACCACAAGGTATATATTAAGGGAATATACCTCAACATAAGGAACATCATTTTTGATAAGCCCACAAGTAACATCTTACTAAATGGTGGAACCCTGATGGCATTTTCTCTAAGATAAGGGACAATACATGGATGCCCAATCTTATCATGTTCATTCAACACAGTACTGGAAGTCCTAGCTACAGCAATTGGAAAAGAAAAGGAAATAATAGTAATCCAAATTGAAGAAGTACAACTGTCATGTTACTATAGTAGAAAATCCTAAAGAGGCCACCACTCTAAATTTTTGTTAGAGCTCATAAATGAGCTTTTTTTTTTTTTGGTAAAGTTTGAGGGTACAAAATTAATATAAAGAAATCTGTTCCATTTCTACACAATAACAATGAACTATCAGAAAGAGAATTTAACAATTCCATTTACAATTGCCTAAAAAATACATAAGTATACATCTAACTAAGGAGGTAAAAAGTTTGCACCAGAAAAACTATAAGATGCTGATGAAATAAATTGAGGATGACACAGATGAAATGATATACTGTGTTCATGGAATGGAAGAATTGATATTGTTAAAATGTCCATAATACTCAAGGCAGTCAAAAATTCTCTCCCTATCAAAATATTCCATGACATTTCACAGAACTGGAAAAAATGATCTTAAAATTGATTTGAAATTACAAAAGACCCTGTCTAGCCAAGGCGTTTTTGTGAAAAGAAGTACAGAGCTGGAGATATGCTCCCTAACTTTAGACTATAGTATAAAGATACAGTAATCAAAAGGAGTTAGTACTGGCTCAAAAACAGACACATAGATCAATGGAGCAGAATAGAGATCCCAGAAATAAATCCATGCATTTATTATTACTACATGACAAAGGAGGCAAGAATATACAATGGGGAAAAGAGTCTTTTCAATAAATGGTGCTGGAAAAAAAAAATAGCCACATGTAAAATAATGATATTAACAGCATTTCCTCATAACATATTCAAAAATAAACTAAAAAATGTATTAAAGACCTAAATGTAAGACCTAAAAGTCATAAAACTCTTAGAAGAAACCACAGGCAAAGCATTCTTTAGCATAAATTTTAGCAATTTTTCTTTGCACTGTCCCCTCAAAGAAAACAAAAGCAAAAACAAATTAAAGGATAAAAACACAAATGAGGCCCAATTAAACATAGCATTTGGTACTCAAAGGAAACCACTGACAAATGAAGAAGCGGAGACTACTAATGGGAGAAAATATTTGCAAACAATATGACCCATAAGGGGTTAACAAACAAGCTATAAAATAGAAAGAGCTTATATAACTCAATATCAGAAAAACAAACGCCCTGAATAAAAAATGGGCAGAAGATCTGAGAAGACATTTCTCCAAAGAAGATATACAGATTGTTAACAGACATGTGAAAAGATGCTCAACATGGATAACAAGAGAAATGCAAATCAAAGAAAAAATGAGGTGTCACTTCACATCTGGCAGAATGAGTACTGTCAAATAGACCACAAATAACAAATGATGATGATGTGGAGAAAATGGGAAGCTTGTACGCTGTTGGTAGAAATGCATGGCATATTCAAAGATAAATTCAGAAAACATTTCTCAAAACCCAAGTCTTTATATCAATTTGCTGCATCTGCTCTATCCTCATTTGATTTTTTGTTTTTTCTAAGTTGGAACCATAATCTGGTTGTGATTCATAACTGTGATGTCATCTTATGTTATAGCTTCGAATGGGGATAATCGAACACTGAGGAAGATCTCCTTGATTAATCTGAGCATATAACCACTGCCACCACCACCACTACAACAACACTAGATTCTAGTGACCAACTCTCAAAGAGAGTGCCATAATGGAATGAAAAGATTTTGAGGAGAAATGTGGTAAATTACCAGAAAAAAATGATAGTTAAGTAATTTGCAGCAGCTCTTCAATAGCTGAATTTTTTGAAAAAATGCAATTTACTATTGAGAAGGGAAATAAATATTTCAGGAAACAAGACACCAAATAGAAATATTTAAAAACATATAAAGCCTTCCCTATGTATGTATGTATGTATGTATGTAAAGAATCTGCCTGTAATGCAGGAGACCCAGATCAATCCCTGGGTCGGGAAGATCTCCTGAAGAAGGGAATGGCTACCCGCTCCAGTATTTTTGCCTGGAGAATTCCATGGACAAAGAAGCCTGGCAGGATACAGTCCGTGAGTTGCAAAGAGTCGGACATGACTGAGCAACCAACACTAAACACATATAAATGCAAATTAACACAGAGGTATTTGCAGTTGGTGTGCCAATCTCATGTGATAAAAATATTCAGCTTTAAAAGGGACATCTACACACTTTCATAGTAATTTAGCACTATTGTTTTAGGAAAGTAAAGAACCAAATAAAGACGGAACATGGAAATGCTACTTTTATACGCAAAACTAAAATATATTCTTTTGATCAAAAACATCAAGCAGTAAATTCAGCAGCTCGAGAAACCAAGCTTCCAGTCCAAGATGGCCGAGTAGAAGGATGTGCACTCATCTCCTCCTATGAAAGCAACAAATTCACAACTAGCTGTTGAACAATCATGGACAGGAGGATACTGGAAACTACCAAAAAAGATTACTCCATTTCCAACGACAAGCCTCAGCAAGATGGTAGGAGGGACACAATTACAATAAAATCAAATCCTCTATCCACCAGGTGGGTGACCCACCAACTGGAGAACAATAACAACAAAGGAGTTCTTCCACTGTTGTGAAGGTTCTGAACCTCACATCAGGCTTCCCAGCCTGGGGATCTGACAGAGGGACTGGGAATCCCCAGGGAATCTGACCTTGAAGGCCAGTGGGATTTATTAGACTTCCTCTGGACTAGGGGAAAGAGACTCCAGTCTCGGAGGGCACAAACAAAATCTTGCATGCACCAAGACTAAGGAAAGGAGCAGTGACCCCTCAGGAGACTGAAATGAAATTACCTGCTAGTGTTGGAGGGTATCCTGTGGAGGTGTGGGTCAGCCGGAGCTTACCACAGGGACAGGGCACTGGCATCAGCAGGCTGGGAAGGTTCCCTTTGGCGTAAACCCTCTTGGAGGTCACCATAGACTACCATAGACTCTGGAGCTGTATCACTTCAGGTCTAACAACTGACAGGGAGGAGTTCAACCCCACCCATCAACAGACAATTGGACTAAACCTTTACAGAGCAAGGCCATCTCCATCAGAGCAAGACCCAGTTTTTCCCACCACCAGTCCCTCCCATGTAAGTTTAAGGGCTTACACAAGGCTTTTAGACTGCTCCATTAGGGGGCAGGCAGAAAAAGCAAGAACACAGCCCACCACATTATGGAAAGTTAATAAGCATGAAAAAGTAGAAAGTTATGTTGCAGATGAAGAGACAAGATAAAATCCCAGAAAAACAACTAAATGAAGCAACCTTCCAGAAAAAGACTTCAGAATAATGATAGTGAAGATGATTCAGCATCTCAGAAAAAGACTGGAGGCAAAGATTTAGAAGATGCAAGAAATGTTCACTAAAGACCTACAAGAACTAAAGAACAAACAGAGATGAATAATACATTAGAAGGAATCGACAGCAGAATGACTGAGGTAGAAAACAGATAAATGAACTGGAGGACATGGCAGCAATGGTGGAAATCACTGCCACAAAACAGAATATAGAAATAGGAATGAAAAGAAATGAAGACAGCCTAAGAGACCTTTGGGACAGCATTCAGTGCACCAACATTCACATAGGGGCCCCAGAGAAAATCCCATGGATGGAGGAGCCTGGTAGGCTTCAGTCTATGGGGTCACTAAGAGTCAGACACTACTGAGCAACTTCACTTTCACTTTTCACTTTCATGCATTGGAGAAGGAAATGGCAACCCACTTCAGTGTTCTTGCCTGGAGAATTCCAGGGATGGGGGAGGCTGGTGGGCTTCTGTCTCTGGGGCCGCACAGAGTTGGACACGACTGAAGCAACTTAACAGCAGCAGAAGGAGAAGAGAGAATTGCCTGAGAAAACATTTGAAGATATAATAACTGAAAACTTCCTAAACATGGAAAAGAAAATAGTCAACCAAGTTCAGAAGCACAGAGAGTCCCAGGAAGGATAAACCCAAAGAGGAACACACCAAGACACAGGAGTCAAACTGACAAAAATTAAAGACAGAGATAAAATATTCAAAGCAACAGGGGAAAAACAACAAATGGGGAAAACAACAATCACATGGTTTCTCAACAGGAACTCTACAAGCCAGAAGGAAATGGCATGATATACTTAAGTGATGAAAGGGAAGAACTTACATCCAAGAATACTCTACCCAGGTAGACTTTCCTTCAGATTTGATGGAGAAATCAAAGGCTTTCCAGACAAGCAAAAGTTAAAAGAATTCAGCACCACCAAACCAGCTTTACAACAAATGTTAAAGGAACTTCTCTAGGCAGGAAACAAGAGAAAGAAATGACCTACCTACAGAAAATAAACTGAGAACGATTAAGTAAATGACAGTAGGATCATACATTTTGATAATTACCTTAAATGTAAATGGATTAAATGCACCAACCAAAAGACACAGACTGGCTGAGCAGATGAAAACATGTGAATGCAGAGTGAGTGAGTGAGTGAGCTCAGTCGTGTCTGACTCTTTGCGACCCCATGGACTGTAGTCCACCAGGCTCTTCCATCCATGGGATTCTCCAGGCAAGGATACTGGAGTGGGTTGCCATTTCCTTTTCCAGGGGAACTTTCCGACCAGGGATCGAACCCAGGTCTCCCGCATTGCGGGCAGGCGCTTTACCCTCTGAGCCACCAGAGTATGCATGCTGATATTTCTATTGATCAGTTCAATTCTACTGGAACTGAAACACTTGCTTAAACTAGTGAAACATCAGCCACCTCTCTTTTAGAAAGCATCATCAGTCACCATAATTTCATTTCTGAAATAAATGATGTGTTTATAGAAAGTACCAGTTTAGAAAGCTTAAGATTACTCTTTATTAAAAGTGTTCATTGCCCAGGCAACAGATATGGATTAATTCACACAAGGGCACTGATATTTGTGCAAGTTTGGTGAAATAACAAGACAGATGGACTCATGATCTTCCATGTTTCAACTTTATTCTAATTCATGAGACAAAATGTAGCAGACCAAGAAGGCTAAGTAAGATAGGGCAGCCAACAGCTTATGACTTGTGGCCAGCCCCTTGAAGTATCATTACAGAAATGGAGAAAGAAAAACACAGAATACCTTATTAACAATAGCAGAGCACGTTAGTAGTTGCAGCACATCTGCAAAGGAATTGTTTGTCATTCATTTCTGCTATTCAGCAGATAAGACAAAGTGAATAAATATAAAGCAGACTTGAAGATTTCATAAATGAAGAAAGCAAAAAGACACTGCATATTATATTGAAGAATATCAGAATTAGAACTAGCCTTGTTTATTAGTCTCTTGTGGATACTGTAACAAATAATGGCAAATCTGATGTCTTAAAACAATGGAAATGTATTTTATCACAATTCTTAAGGTCAAAAGTCTGAAATCAAAGTGGGACATTCTCTCTCTCGATGGTCTAAGGGAAAATCCCTCCTTGCTTTTTTCAGCTTAAGATAATTCTAGTTGGTCCTACATTTGTGGCTGCATCACTCTGTGTTTATGTCACCTCCTCCTCTGCTCTGCATGTCTCTATTCTGGTGTCTCTAATAAGGACATTTGTCATTGGACTCAGAGTCCACCTAATAATACTGGATGACCTCCTCATCTTGAGACTCCTAACAATTATGCTTATAAAGTTACTGTTGTTTAGTCACTAAGTTGCTTTGTCAAACTCTTTTGTGATACCAGGTTCCTCTGTCCATGAGGCAAGAATACGGAAGTGGGTTGCCATTTCCTTCTCCAGGGGATCTTCCTGACCTAAGGATTGAACCTGCATTACTTGTATTGGCAGGTGGATTCTTTACCACTGAGCTACCAGGGAAGCCCACATTTATAAAGACTTTTTTTTTTTTTCCCCCAATAAGATACCATTCACAGGTTCTGGGAATTAGAGTGTGGACTTTACTTTTAATGGAGGGGCTACCATTTTGTTTATTATACCTTAATTGATTAGGAAGGCTAAAAATATATTGACTTAACCCCTTTATAAATTGAAAAGTTGTGATTCCAACTTTCTTTACAACTCACTTATGCACTAAGGTATCTATACCATGTAATTCTCACTCCCATATAGAGAAGATATTTTTCTACCATTACACAAATACCCCTAGACTAGAACTTCTACCTTCCAGAAATTTTCCAAAGAAACTTATATTTAAGGTCTTAAAGAATCAACATCCTGGATGGAATTAAGGAGGCAATTACAAAAATTAAGAAGGGAGTGATGAGGTCATTGCTGTTTCATTTTCATACAAAACATTTTTATTTAATAGTCTTTGGACAGCACTTGGTGTCCATTCATAGTCAAACATGGACACTGCAAAAATTCGGTAGAAAGTATAAGCACTCCTTTCTCTTTTTAAAAACACCTGACTATATAATAACAAAAAACAGCTAATCAGATATTTATCTGGAATATCAAGTACACCCTAACATTTTCATGAATTCTGCTCTGAAAGTCAATTTCAGTTTTCCCCCTCATACTGGACAGTGTACCTGATGAAGCTTGAGACTAATGTTCTTTAAGCATTATACATGAGTATGCATTTTAAGTATCTCCTTGCCCACAAAAATAGCAAAAAATGATACAAATGGCACTGTATCATATCAATCTCATCTCTTGATTATGGAATTTGTTAATTAAAATAATCATAGTTTATCACACATTCATTCAGACATATTTTGAAAGAATCCATCTCTGGACATTTTGTGCTCAGGAAGTAGACTCTAAGCTAAGAAACCCATTTCAATTATAAATCAATATCTCATGGACAACTCATTTGGGCTCTTTATTTTTAGAGCTGAGGGAAGAGAAATAATATAGAATTAACACATTATCTGACAATATTTGTGTAATGCTTAATACACTCATTACACAATTGGCTAAGCATTACACAAATATTGTATCATTTCTTACTTAACATACTACTAAAAGTTGGAGATAATGATGCCCATTTTACTGATGAGGAAATGTTAAAATGACCTTGCCTTAAAATTATCAGCTGTGAGTATAAGTTCTACAATTACAAAGCTAAAGCCATACGGAGTAGCTGGGAAATACTGAGAGTGAAGTGAAAGTTGTCAGTCACTTGAAGAGGAAGACTTAAAGCTGATTTGAAGAATAAGGAACAGACAGACTTACCCAGAACAAAGGCAGAGAAATGAAAGAACTAAGCTACCGAAGAGTGGCCAGGGAGTGGAATATAGCATGAGTTAAGATTACACCAAGTCTTTTATGTCCAGCTGAGTGGTTTAGACTGAGTTGCACAAGACCTGAGATCTGTATTGGTTCTTGTAGGTCAACCACTTTTATTGTGATTCTCAGTGGAACTTTGCTATCCTGCATTTGATAGAGTAGTGTGTGCTTGGCACATGCGTGGCTAAAGGACTCCTCTCACTCCAGGATTTAACTGCTGTTAATTTTCACCTTCATATTCTGGGTGATGTGGATAATTACATTAGGCTTCCTGCAAACATGTTGCTGCTGTTTTCCTACAGACCTGTGACTCTTCATGTGTTCTCGCTAGTAGAGTTGCATCGTGAGCTGTGAAATGCATCCAGCTGTCCAGTCCCTGGCAGAAGCCTGTTCATCATCTACCTCTCTGCTCTGGATCTAGATGGTTTAATCACACTTCCTTTCCAGGGGGAGATTTATCTTCCAGTCACTTTACATAGCAATCATAGAAAATATGAAACTCACTTATGCTCTACAATGGACAAAACTAGTAAAATTGTCCTCTGTTTGGAGCATGAAGAAACTGGAATATTGTGCAAAACAAAATGAGAGTGAAGCTGGGGAAATCAGATCAAGAAAAAAGGTTTGACCAGCCTTTGTTAACAGCCAACTCAATGCACAGTAAAAAAAGTGAGACAGGGACACTATGAGGTGGGCTCAAAAGCAAATAAGTCAGTGTATTTGCCTTAAGCTTTGGAGCACAACAAAAGATAGTGGAAATGGTGGTGACATCCCGAAACATACCCTCCTAAACATACACATATGTCTTGGTTCAAAAACTCAGTATAAAGAGACCAACTCCATGGTTCATGCTTATTCTTTTGGTCATTCAAGAGTTTATTTTTATGCTAGGTGTTTATAGGTTATTTTATTGAATACCTATTTTGGACAATATCATTAATGAAAATGAACACAGCAAGGTACAGAAAAAGATGTTATAGACATTCGGAGGAAAGAAACATCACTTCCAGATGAAAGGATACAACCATAGCGTTACATGGATAAAACAACTAAGGCTAGGCATTCATTTTCCTCATGTTAAGGAGAGAGACTCTGAGTTGTTTTGAAGGAGCTCTAGGAAACAGGGTATGAATAGAGACTGGTTACGGTGTCAAAGTACAGTAGGAGTCAGCCCAATTCAGCACCCTGACTTCTGACAGAATAATCAGGGCACAATCAGCTCATTTGTAGGAGGGCAAGGATCAGTAATGATGGAAAATGCAGAGAGAAATAAATGGTATCAATTAATATTTGACTATTTGCTCAGCCAGATGTCATAATAACCCATTTCCTTCTCCAATGCATGAAAGTGAAAAGTGAAAGTGAAGTCGCTCAGTCGTGTCCGACTCTTAGCAACCCCATGGACTGCAGCCTACCAGACTCCTCCATCCATGGGATTTTCCAGGCAAGAGTACTGGAGTGGGGTGCCATTGCCTTCTCCATTTTAATATAAGAGGTGTCTAATGGAAGTGTTTGGGGATGAAACCTTGGAGCATAACTTTGTTTCCATAGTGAGGCATTTGAGGCATGTCACCTGCACATAGAGACTGGAGAACAAGGTGGCAAGCAGAAGAATGAGAACAAATTGTTTCTGTAGGAGAGAAGATAAAATGCAAAGAGAACATGTGTTGAAGCCAGATAGTCCTGCATTTGAATTCTAGTTCCATTATTTCTTAGTTCAGTCAACTGTGAACAATTTGCCTAAATAGCAGAATCCTGGCTTATTTTAAAAGGACTGAAGAGGGGAAATTGACAAATTTTTGTAAGATTAAGAGATACATTATGGAGTTCATAAAGTTTCTAGATGCTCAGTGAATTATAGTTATTAGGAGAATCTTCTTTGATGATTTTCTCATACTGACCCCTGCTGATGCCCTGTCTCTTCTTGCTTCATCCTCTTAGAAAATACTTAAATAGCTTGTCAGGGATTGGGTGATGCTTTTATTCACAGTTCAAAACATCTTAGCCATATTGATGAACCATCAAGAAAATACACAGCTTATCTGGTTTGTTTTACCCCTTCAAGAATGTGAATGAGTAACCTCATCATCTGAAGGTGCTTTGCAGGGAGAATTCTAAAAGAATGATGAACTGCTAACAAGCTGGGTAAATCCTACAACAGCTCAGCACTTGGATTCTGCTGTAGGCTGTGTAGGGAAGGGGAATGATGATAAAGGGATGTATTAGAGATAGGCAGTTGCAAGCAAGTAGGTAATGATAGGAAATGATTACCTATTTGCTGAAGGACCAAAAATCCAAGTAAAGAACTGTCAAGTAATTTGAAGTCATTTGATCTGATAAATATTAGGCTGCTGAAAAAGCTGGGTATTGTTTTCCTTAGAAAACCTGAAAGAAACACTTAACCTTGAAAGTTACATGTAGCGCACCCTATTCCTCTGTACAGTTATGAGATGAGGGAATTTCTGAAGAAAACAATACATCTTGGTGGCACTTTTCCAATAATAAAGAATAAAAAGTGCTTGTAACACTACAGAGAAGGAAGACTGAGTAGATTAACTCAAATTTTCCATACTTGGGTAGCTTCAACATGCCTACTCCAGTTCCCACCATGTCCATGTTCATAAGAGATGTTAAGTGCTCTCTCCTAGAGTTACCCAAACAAGCCAAATCAGTCAATATTTACTGAGTGCCCAGACTTAACTATATTCCATGGAGATATTGAAACAAAAGCCAGGTGTTCCTCAAATGAAGCCTTGCTAAACGAGGTCACAATGTGTGACTACAACAAGAGAGTTTTACCCACATTTTATTTTACCCACATCCTAATCTCATTGTCTTAAGGCAAAGAATCAACAGAGGACTGTTCTTTCCCAGGGATAAAATTAAATCACGTGTAGATACCATAATATTGCTTTTCAGGGAGAGAAACAATTCATACGGTATTAAAAGAGCATATATGAGATGCTGTAATTACCCTTGCCAGACACTATTATCTAGATAATTTAAGGGAAAGATAATGAAAACAATTGCTTAAATTATTTAGATTGAAGCTCTGGGTTTAAAGTTTTTGGAACATAGAGTTTGACTTGGTTTTCAGCCAAAAGTATTTACTATGCACCAACTGAGTTGATTAAGGAAGAAAAGAATGAAATAATACTTACCCTTGTCCTTGAGGGGTTTAAAATATATGAGGAGGGGAAATTGAAGAATTTTTGTAAGATTAAGAGATACGTTATGGAGTTCATAAACTTTCTAGCTGTTCAGTGAATTATAGTTATTATTAGGAGAATCTTCTTTGATGATTTAAAAGCAATGCTGCTAAAGGTTGTGATGGAGGTCACCATAAGGAGCTAAGAGAGTAAAAAGGAAGAGCACGTGACTCAGCCCTTTAGGGGAAAAGCTGTAGGGAAGAGTTCAAGAGGCCTGAATTGGGATGCTCAGTCACTTCAGTCATGTCTCACTCTTTGTGACCCCATGGACTGTAACCTGCCAGGCTTCTCTATCTAGGGGATTTTCCCAGCAAGAATACTGAAGTGGGTTGCCTTTTCCTCCTCCAGGGGACCTTTCAGACCCAGAGATCAAACCCACATCTCCTGCTTTTCAGGCAAATTCTTTACCACTGAGCTACCTGGGGATTAAGAAAGAAGTATCCAAATAAACAAAACAAAACCCACATTAAATAGGGTTCCAGGAGATGACAACAATGGAAGAAAATCCACAGAGAAGGGACATGGTAGCACAGGTAGTTCCATACTGCCTATAATTGTGAAATAGGAGGTAATGGAAAATGGTAAGAAGGACGTTTGAAGAGGGAAGGAAAGCCAAGTTTTAGAAGGTTTTTTTTTAATGTCAATGCATGGAGCAATCAGAAAATAGTCAGGGAAAATGACTTGGCAACCCAAATTTTGAAGTTGAAAATGAGGAAAAATATTTAAATGTTGACTTTGCAAGTAAAGTCCTGGTGGCTATGATAAATTCCTGGTCCATTAGCACTTGACACAGAGGTGGTAAGTACTCTAGAATTTCAAGTCTTTTGGAATAGAGAAGCCAAGAAAACAAAAGGAAGGTAAGTCAAGCACACTTGGAGAAAAAGAAAACACTATTAGGGAGTAGAGAACAGGCAATCCCCCAAAAAAGACCAATCAAGAACTTTTCTCATTATAATCCTTTATAATACACTGTGCTTACCTTGGCCTCTGCCCCAATGTCTTTGCTACTTTGGGTAAAAGCTCTAACAGAATGTTGTCTGTGAAGTTAGGAAGTATGTTTTGATTTTAAGAAGGAATTCATAGGGCCTGGACGCCATCTTAGGCCTGTTCATGCTGATCATGCTTGGCCACCTTTCCAATGGACTCTGAACTCCGTGTTTAGTGCCTATGAAAACAACAACAGAAGGATAAGACCCCCTCCAGACAGGGGAACCTTGAAGATCATATCTAGGTTACTCATTGCCTAAGAGAAAACATACACTAATCATCCCTTCCTCCAGACAGGCCATAAATTTTTCTGTACCTATAGGAGTGTAACCTCGGGTTTATTGATTATTGGCTAATTGTTTGACTGTTTGAGCACATGAGCACATAGCACGTGAATCATGGGGTTATTGGGGTTGTATTTTCCTTGGTTTATGTAAGTCTCAAGGAATTTGGAGTCATGGGTTCAGACACGTACACATGGGGTATAAAATATTTTCACAAATGCTGGTCAGGGTCCTTGGCTAAGAGGAGACTCTGCCTTGGGCCCACCGGTGTAATAAACTGCACTCCACTCTCTGCATTGTCCTTCTGAGTGAGTCTGTTTCCCAGAACGTGTGGCTACAACAGATTAAATGGAAGAACTGAGAAAAAGTGGAGCTAAAGTGTAGGTAACTAAGGCAGGTGTGAGTGATTTGGGAACACATCGCTACTCTCCAATCTTCACTCAGAGTATAAAGAAAATAGAGTGAAGTTTAAGAATTAATTGTATCACTACAATTGTCACTAAGGGTAAGATTTTCTCACTTATTCTCTGTTTAATGTGTCATTTTTTGGCATTCACAGTTCATGCTTAGATAACTTTAATGTCTATTTAGAGCTTAAGTAATAATCTCCCAAGATGGTGGAGTAGAAGGACCTGCTCTCATCTTCTCCTGCAAGAACTCCAAAATTACAACACATTGCTGAACAACCATCGACAGGAGAATGTTGGATCCCACCAAAAAAAAAAATACCCCGCGTCCAAGAGCAAAGGAGAAGCCCAGCAAGACAGTAGGATGAGAAAAATCACATTTAGAATCAAACCCCATACCCACCAGACACACTCAGAGGGCTCAAACAAAATCTTATGGACACCAGGAGACCCCACAGAGACTGAGCCAGACCTGCCTTTGACTGTTTGAGTATCTCCTGTGGAGGTACAGGTCAGCAGTGGCCTGCCACAGGGGCAGGGGCTCTGGGTGCAGCAGACCTGGATGTGGCATAAGCTTTCTTTGAGGAGGTCCCCATTAACCCCACCATAGAGCTGCCAGAACTTACACAGGACTGAGAAATAGACCCTTGGAGGGCACAAACAAAGCCTGTGTGCACAGAGACCCAGGAGAAAGGGGCAGGATCCCACAAGAGACAGATGCAGATTTGACTGTGAGTGTCCAGGGGTCTCCAGTGGAGGTGCAGGTCACAGTGGCCTGCTGCAAGGTCACGAGCACTGAGTGAGACCTTTTGAAGGAGGTCACCATTATCTTTGTTACTTCCACCATACTTTGGTTTCAGGTCAACAAAAGGAAGGGAACATAGCCCCACCTATCAACAGAAAATTGGATTGAAGATTTACTGAGCATGGCCCCACTCATCAGAATAAGACCCAGTTTCCCCCACAGTCAGTCTCTCTCATCAGGAAGCTTTCATAAGCCAATTATCCTTACCTGGCAGAGGGCAGACAGAATAAAAACTACAATCACAAAAAACTAATCAAAGTGATTACACAGACCACAGCCTTGTCTAACTCAATGAAACTATGAACCATGCTGTGTAGGGCCACCCAAGACAGGTCATGGTGGAGAGTTCTGTCAAAATGTGGTCCACTGGAGAAGGGAATGGCAAATCAATTAAGTATGCTTGCCTTGAGAACCCCGTGAGCAACATGAAAAGACAAAAAGATAGGACACTGAAAATGAACTCCCCAGGTCGGCAGGTGCCCAATAAGCTACTGGAGATCAGTGGAGAAATAACTCTGGAAAGAATGAAGAGACAGAGCCAAAGCATAAACAAAGCCCAGTGGTAGATGAGACTGGTGATGGAAGCAAGGTCTGATTATTGCTGTAAAGAGCAATATTGCATAGGAACCTGGAATGTTAGGTCCATGAATCAAGGCAAATTGGAAGTGGTCAAACAGGAGGTGGCAAGAGTGAACATCGACATTTTAGGAATCAGTGAACTAAAATGGACTGGAATGGGTGACTTTAACTCAGATGACCATTATATCTACCACTATGGGCAACAGTCCCTTAGAAGAAATGGGGTAGCCCTCATAGTCAAAAAGAGAGTCTGAAATACAGTACTTGGATGAAATCTCAAAAATGACAGAATGATCTCTGTTCATTTCCAAGGCAAACCATTCAATATCATGGTAATCCAAGTCTATGTCCCAACCAGTAATGCTGAAGAAGCTGGACGGTTCTATGAGGACCTACAAGACCTTCTAGAACTAATACCCAAAATAGATATCCTTTTCATTATAAGGGACTGAAGCACAAAAGAAATACCTGGAGTAACAGGCAAATTTGGCTCTGGAGTACAGAATGAAGCAGGGCAAAGGCTAATAGTTTTGCCAAGAGAATGCACTGGTCATGGCAAACACACTGTTCCAGCAACACAAGAGAAGACCCTACACATGGACGTCACCAGATGATCAATACCAAAATCAGATTGATTATATTCTTTGCAGCCAAAGGTGGAGAAGCTCTATACAGTCAGCAAAAACAAGACTGGGAGCTGACTGTGGCTCAGATCATGAAATCTTTATTTCCAAATTCAGATTTAAATTGAAAAAAATAGGGAAAATCACTAGACCATTTAGATATGACCTAAATCAAATCCCTTATGATTATACAGTGGAAGAGACAAATAGATTCAAGGGATTACATCTGAAAGACAGAGTGCCTGAAGAACTAAGGGCAGAGGTTCATGATGTTTTACAGGAGGCAGTGATAAAGACCACCCCTAAGAGATGAAAGGCAAAATGGCTGTCTGAGGAGGCCCTACAAATAGCTGAGAAAGAAAAAAAGCTAAAGGCAAAGGAGAAAAGGAAAGATATACCCATTTGAATGCAGAGTTCCAAAGAATAGCAAGGGGAGATAAGAAAGCCTTCCTCAGTGATCAGTGCAAAGAAACAGAGGAAAACAACAGAATGGTAAAGTCTAGAGAGCTCTTCAAGAAAATTAGAGATGCCAAGGGAACATTTCATGCAAAGATGGGCACAATAAAGGACAGAAATAGTATGGATCTAGTAGAAGCAGAAGATATTAAGAAGAGGTGGCAAGTATACACAGAAGAACTATACAAAAAAAAAAGATCTTCATGACCTAGACAACCACAATGGTGTGATCACTCCAGACATCCTGGAATGTGAAGTCAAGTGGGCCTTAGGAAGTATAACTACAAACAAAGCTAGTAAAGGTAATGGAATTCCAGTTGAGCTATTTCAAATCCTAAGAGATGATGCTGTGAAAATGCTGCACTCAATATGCCAACATATTTGAACAACTCAGCAGTGGCCACAGGACTGGAAAAGGTCAGTTTTCTTTCCAGTTCCAAAGAAAGGCAATGCCAAAGAATGCTCAAACTACCGCACAACTGGACTCATCTTACACGCTAGCAAAGTAATGCTCAAAATCCTTCAAGCCAGGCTTGAACAGTACATGAACTATGAACTTCCAGACATTCAAATTGGATTTAGAAAAGGCAGAGGCACCAGAGATCAATTTGCCAACATCTGATGGGTCATTGAAAGAGCAGGAGAGTTCCAGAAGAACACCTATTTCTACTTTATTGACTATGCCAAAGTCTTTGACTGTGTGGATCACAACAAATTGTGGAAAATTCTTCAAGAGATGGGAATACCAGACCACCCTACCTCCCTCTTGAGAAACCTGTATGTAGGTTAAGAAGCAACAGTTAGAACTGGACATGGAAGAAAAGACTGTTTCCAAATCAGGAAAGGAGTATGACAAGGCTATATATTGCCACCCTGGTTATATAACTTATATGCAGAGTACATCACGCAAAATGCTGGGCTAAATGAAGCACATTCTGGAATCAAGATTGCAGGGAGAAATATCAATAATTTCAGATACACAGTTGACACCACACTTATGGTAGAAAGTGAAGAAGAACTAAAGAGCCTCTTGGAAAGTGAAAGAGGGGAGTGAAAAAGCTAGCTTAAAACTCAACATTCAGAAAACTAAGATCATGGCATCTGGTTCCATCACTTCAAGGCAAATAGATGGGGAACCAATGGAAACAGTGACAGACTTTTTTTTCAGGGCTCCAAAATTACTGCAGATGGTGACTGCAGCCATGAAATTAAAAGACATTTGCTCCTTGGAAGAAAAGCTATGGCCATCCTAAATAGCATATTAAAAAGCAGAGACATTTCTTTGCCAAACAAGTTCCATCTATTCCAAGCTATGATTTTTCTAGTAGTCATGTATGGCTGTGACAGTTGGACTACAAAGAAAGCTGAGCACTTAAGAATTTATGTTTTTGAACTGTGGTGTCAGAGAAGACTCTTGAGAGTCCCTTGGACTGCAAGGAGATCCAACCAGTCCATCCTAAAGGAAATCAGTTCTGAATATTCATTGGAAGGACTGATGCTGAAGCTGAAATCCAATACTTTGGCCACCTGATGTGAAGAACTGACTCACTAGAAAAGACTCTGGTGCTGGGGAAGATTGAAGGAGGGAGGAGAAGGGGACGACAGAGGGTGAGATGGCTGAATAGCATCACTGACTCAATGGACATGAGTTTGAGCATGCTCCGGGAGTAGGCGATGAACAGGGAAGCCTGGCGTGCTGCAGTCCATGGGGTCACAAAAGAGTTAGACGCAACTGAGTGACTGAACTGAACTGAGAGCTTAAGTATACCAAAAGTAAAGATGAAACTCCTAGGTATCTCCACAACACTAAAAAAAAGTAGAGGGCTTATTATAACATTTTTAATGACTTGCTATGAACTAGGAATTGCTAGTAATTTCCTTAATGTTCACAATAAGTCCATGCAATGGCAACACTATTTCACTAAAGCAGGCACTGATTCATGGGGTCGCAGAGTCAGACATGACTGAGCGACTGAACTGAACTGAACTGAAGCAGGGAGAAGTTAAATAATATGCCTAAGATTGCAGGGTTCCTAAGAGGCAGAGCTGAGACTTAAATTTATTAGAGGAGTTAAAATTTCAACTGACCACCCAGGGTGGTTATGATTTTCCTCCTCCAACACTAGAAAACATTTTTTTCAAGTATGTTTCTTCTCACCTCTATTATTTTTCCACTATGTTACTCAATCTCATTTCATCTGTTCGCCTCTAATGTTTCAGTTGAGGTGCAGAGAGGAAAAAGACATTTTAGATATTTCAAGCAGAGAGAATTTAATACAGGGTATTAGTTACTCATGTATTTGAGGAGTTCTGAAGCTAAACAGAGGAAATCAAATCAATTAGCAGTGGCTAGAAATATGGGGAGGGATAACAAGAGAAAGTGGTGTTACCAAAGCACAAAAATCAGAACCAGGATCAACTATCAGAAACTAGAAAAAAAAAAAAAGCGGGGGCTACCCTGTTGAAATAGAGACCAGCCCTCCTACTGAGAGTTGGAATCACAGAAAACACAGGCACTGCTGAGGACATTGTCCAAGGTAGGGAGTTAAGAGAAATAGCCTTGATTCCCTCCTCTCTCCCCACCGATGTCCAGTCTTCTGATTCCCCTCTTTAATCCAACCTATGTATAAGTCAGAGGGAAAAGGACATTCAGAAAATATAGTGAAACAGGAGAAGGTCTGAAAAGGAATGGGAGACCAAACCAGTACATGGCTGGTTCCCCAAATTGCTAATTAACCAGCTTGCCCCAGTGGCCCATTTTCTCAATCAAACCATAGATATTGCCTATTCAGTAATGGTGAAAATCAAGCATCTATTTCTGAAAATATGGTTGGTGACAGCGTACGTATATGTACAAGAAAGAACCGAGTTCATCATTTCCTTCAATAGCCACTAGTAACATTTGGCATGGATATAAGTTAGGAAGATAAAGAGATGATATCTTTATTGGAACTTAATGACCTGAGAAAGTTAGGTCTTACTTTCAATGCCACAGCTTAAAATATTGTGTCATTAGCTTTCTTATATATTCCCCCACAAACTTCTAAAGTAGGCTCCCAAAGGGCATTACTATTCACTGTAGAATTGATTTACATTTTGTCATATTGAAACAAAATGGCAACTCATGCACCATTTCATATGGACAGCTTCAAGTGAAAAAAAATATGATTCATGAGCAAGATTTAATAGTATGTGCTATTAAAGGATTGATAGTATACTGGAGCATTTAGACATAGATACCTTCTTGAAGAATTTATGCAGTTACTAAAGAGACCCCTAAGATGTCTGAAATAAGACTCAGAAGAAGAGTCCATTTATCTTCCCCTGAAAAATTTAGTATTTGGCTACCTTTACAATTTTGATTACAACTGTGGGTGCTGCTTTCATTAAACATCAGCAGATGAATGGATAAGAAAGCTGTGGTACATATACACAATGGAGTATTATTACTCAGCCATTAAAAAGAATACATTTGAATCAGTTCTAATGAGGTGGATGAAACTGGAGCTGATCATATAGAGTGAAGTAAGCTAGAAAGAAAAACACCAATACAGTATACTAACACATATATACGGAATTTAGAAAGATGGTAATCATAACCCTGTATGCGAGACAGCAAAATAGACACAGATGTGTAGAACAGACTTTTGGACTCTGAGGAAGAGGGAGAGGGTGGGATGATTTGGGAGAATGGCATTGAAACATGTATACTATCATGTAAGAAATGAATCACCAGTCTATGTTCAATGCAGGATACAGGATGCTTGGGGCTGGTGCACGGGGGTGATCCAGAGAGATGATATGGGGTGGGAGGGGGGGTTCAGGACTGGGAACTCATGTACACCCTTGGTGGATTCATGTCAATGTATGGCAAAACCAATACAGTAAAGTAAAATAAAGTAAAAAAAAAAAAAAAAAAAAATTCTGATTCAAAAACAAGAAAGAAAAAAAATTCCCACAGAACCAACCACAAACACTTGATGAAAAAGGATAAAAGAGGTAGGAATAAAGTTACCTAAGGAGGCAAAAACCTGTACTCTGAAAACTACATGAAGTTGTTGAAATTGAAGATGACATAATTAGACGAAAGGATATGCCACATTCTTGGATTGGAAGAATCAATATTTTTAAAACGACCATACTACCCAAGGCAATCTACAGATACGATGCAATCTCTGTCAAAATGACAATGGCAATTTTCACAGACATAGAACAGTTTTTAAACTTTGTATTGAAACATAAAAGACCTCAAATAGCCAAAGCAATTATGAGAAAGATGGAGCTAGAGGAATCAGGTTCCTTGACTTCAAACTATACTACAAAGCTGCAGTAATCTAAATAGCATGGTATAGCACAAAAACAGATATATAGGTCAATAGAACAGGATAGTAAGCCCAGAAATAAATTATTAATTAATAATTAATCTACTACAAAGGATGCAAGAAATTCAATGTAGAAAAGACAGTCTCTTCAATAAGTGGTGCTGGGAAAACTAGACAGCTACATGTAAAAGAATGAACTTAGAACACTAACACCATACACAAAAATAAACTCAAAATGTATAAAGACCTAAATCTAAGACTGGATACCATTACATTCCTGGAAGAAAACATGGTTGATACTGTTTGTCATAAGTTGCAGCACTATTTTTTCGGACCCATCTCCTAGGGTATTGGGCTTCCCTTGTAGCTCAGTTGGTAAAGAATCTGCCTGCTGTGCAGAAGACCCAGGTTCAATCCCTGGGTTGGGAAGATCCCCTGGAGAAGGAAATGGCAACCCACTCCAGTATCTTTGGCTGGAAAGTCTCATGGACAGAGAAGCCTGGTGGGCTGCAGTCCCTGGGGTCGCAAAGAGTCGGGCACAACTGAGCAACTAACACTTACTTACCCAGGGTATTGGAAATAAAAATTACATAAATTGGACCTAATTAAACTTAAGAACTTTCGCACAGTATGAAAAAAGACAACTTTTCATTGTCTTTGAAACAAATATTTCCAACTATTCTGACTAAGAAGGGATTAATTTCCAAAATAAATAAACATCTCATTCAGCTCAATATCAAAACAGCCAAATCAAAAAATGGGCAGAAGATATAAATTTTTTTAAAGAAAACATATAGATCAACAACAAGCACATGAAAAGTTGTTTAACATCACTAATTATTAGAGAAATACAAATCAAAACTAGAAGATGGTATCACCTCACATCGGCCAGAATGACCAGCATCAAAAAATCCACAAACAATAAAGGCTGGAGAGGGTGTGGAGAAAAGGAACCCTTCTACACTGCTGATATGATTGTAAATTGGTACAATTTCTATTTCTAAAAATAGAAATATCATATGATCCAACAGTCCTACTTCTAGGCAGTTGCCCAGAGTAAAAGCATAATCCAAAAAGATACATTCACTTGAATATTCACTGCAGTGCTATTTACAATACCCAGGACATGGAAGAAACTTAAGTGTTAATAAAGAGGAATATATAGATAAGATATGGTACATATATGCAAGGGATTCCCTGGTGTCTCAGATGATAAAGAATCCGCTTGCAATGCGGGAGACCTGGGTTCGATCCCTGGGTTAGGAAGATCCCTAGAGGAGGGCATGGCAACACACTCTATATTCTTGTTTGCAGAATGCCCATGGACAGAGGAGCCTGGTAGGCTCCAAAGAGTTGGACACGACTGAGCAACTAACCACAGCATAGCACATATATGAAATGGAATGTCAGTCAGCTATAAAAAAGAATAAAATAATGCCATTTGCAACAACATGCATGGACCTAGAGATCATACTAGATGAAGCAGGTCAGAGGGTATACACACACAAACACACATACAACTGAATCACTTTGATGTATACCTGAAACTAACAAACACATTGTAAATCAACTGTATTTAAATGAAAATTAAAGTATGTATACACACACATACATGAAGTAGCCCTCCTCCCAAACTTCTTCATTAGCATTGCATTACCCAGGTCTATGACCTGATGCTAGCCTTTCTAATTTTACTTCCAGGACCTTTTAAGTTGTGTTCATCCAAACTGTTATTCACTACCATGTCTTTAATGGCTCTGAGTTCATTAGAATTGCCTCCAGTCCAGTTGGTCAGAAGCCTCTATGAAGGATTCCACACTTAAAGAAATTAGGTTATATCTAAGGATAACCTTAATACAAACATGAACAGTGATTTGTTCCAGTGAATCCTTATCATATACTTAGTATGGTATTGTTGTTTCCCTATAAGTCTAGATTTGTTGAGCAATTGTTGCCTCTCTATTCTTCATTTTACCTATGCAAATAGCTTGAGGACATTTGAATATGATTGAATAAAGGAACGGTAAAAAGCTTGCATAAAAAAATGTGCTGAATTTCTGAAATCAGAACCTGTTTTCCTTTCCTCCCTTAGTTTTCTCGGTCTGCTTTTGTTTTTATGGAAATCTATAATCTCTGTCATTGTGAAAGTCTTACTTGAAAGAGATACCTTAATACTAATAACACATAGTGAGAATATATTACAGGTAGCCCTAATAAATGGACACACCCATTCTCAGCCTTACTTTAGAAGCAATTAAACAATAGGAAAGGAACAAAATTTAAAAACAAAAAAAATATATGATTATGAATAGAACTGTTTGGAGAATGTGATGAGTGCATAGTAATAGTGGACTTCATAAAATTGATTTCCAGAATTAAATACATAATAACAGAACTCCCAAAAAAGAGTGCTTGCCCCTGTGAAATTTCATACATGAAGGATCGGGTTAGACTAGTTCCAAAACTCAAGGAAGACGGAAGGGGCTGAGCTTTTCATATGCTCAGCTTCTTTCCATAACCGACTAATCATATTAGTAATTCCTTCTCTCTTGGGAAGTAGCAAGTAGGTAGAAGAAGCCAGGTGATTCACCAAAAAATAAAGGCAAGAATAGAAACACATTTTGTCTACTAGTGTCATCCTTTGTTTAATTTATAACTAGATCTCTCCTTTTCTCCTTCTTTCCTATTTTCATTCTTTTTTATTTTCAATTTAATTCATAAAGTAAATATCAATTGAGCACCTGCTTTGGGCTGGTCTATGACAGGATTGGTCCCATCACTTCATGGCAAATAGATGGGAAAACAATGGAAACAGTGACAGACTTTATTTTGGGGGGCTCCAAAATCCCTGCAGATTGTGACTGCAGCCATGAAATTAAAAGATGCTTGCTCCTTGGAAGAAAAGCTATGACTAAGCTACATAGCATATTAAAAAGCAGAGCCATTTCTTTGCCAAGCAAGGTCCATCTAGTCAAAGCTATGGTTTTTCCAGTAGTCATGTATGGGTGTGACAGTTGGACTATAAAGAAAGCTGAGCACCAACGAATGAATGCTTTTGAACTGTGGTGTTGGAGAAGACTCTTAAGAGTCCCTTGGACTCCAAGGAGATCCAACCAGTCCATCCTAAAGGAAATCAGTCCTGAATATTCATTGGAAGGACTGATGCTGAAGCTGAAACTCCAATACTTTGGCCACCTGATGCAAAGAACTGATTCATTGGAAAAGACCCTGATGCTGGGAAGATTGAAGGGGACAACAGAGGATGAGAATGTTGGATGGCATCACTGACTCGATGGACATGGGTTTGGGTGAACTCCGGGAGTTTGTGATGGACAGGGAAGCCTAGCATGCTGCAGTCCATGGAGTTGCAAAGAGTTGGACATGACTGAGCGATTGGACTGAACTGATGACAGGATTGTTTTGTTCTCCATTTTTTCCTCCATGCTTACTTGTGTTTTAAGCTTACCTGTTACCTATATGCTACTGCTACTGCTAAGTCACTTCAGTTGTGTCTGACTCTGTGCGACCCCATAGACAGCAGCCCACCAGGCTCCCCCGTCTCTGGGATTCTCCAGGCAAGAACACTGGAGTGGGTTGCCATTTACTTCTCCAATACATGAAGGTGAAAAGTGAAAGGGAAGTTGCTCAGTCGTATCCGAGTCTTAGCGACCCCATGGACTGCAGCCTACCAGGTTCCTTCATTCATAGGATTTTCCAGGCAAGAGTACTGGAGTGGGGTGCCATTGCCTTCTCCATGTTACCTATATGGGCACTGCCAATTCTATTGAAGGGACATAGCAGGGTAAATGACACTTTTATATATGCTTGTCAAGGTCTCTGTTGAGTACTATTTTAAATTCATTCACTAAATCATGCAAAACATTTATTAAGCACTTAGTGTGTGATACTTTCAAGTATTAGGGATAAAATGGTAAATGAGTCAGAAAGAGTTCTTGCCTCAAGGAGTTTATATTTAGGGAGATAATAAGAAAACAAATAGATACATTATGTAATATCAGGCAGAGATAAGTGTTTCAAGGAAAATAGCTCAGGGTAAAGGAAGTGAGAAATAAAGCCTGGTTTGGAATAGGGTCAGGAGGGAAAGTCTAAGATGAGAATCTCTAAGAATAGGTCTGAAAGAAAGTAGTAAGCATAGTTTCTACCATAATGTGTGCATGCTCAGTCATTTGACTCTGCAACCCCATGGACCATAGCCCTCCAGGCTCCTCTCTCCATGGGATTCTCCAGACAATAATACTGGAGTGGGTTGCCATGCCCTCCTCCAGGGATCTTCCTGATTCAGGGATCGGACCTGTGTCTCTTGTGTCTCCTGCATTGGCACACTTACGCCACTTGGAAAGCCCCTAGATGGCAATGAAAACATATGAGGAAGAGCCTTCAAAGTGAATGCAACAAGTATAAAACTTGTGGGACAGAAACAACTTGAAGTTTGTTTCAGTAAAAGAAGTACATAGAACATTGGATACCTAAATCTCTAACACAAATTCTTTTCAAGCACACACACTATTTATAAAAATTGGCCATATGCTGGTACATACTCAAAAGCTCTTTTAAAAAAAAAAATGATTTGCTTTAAGTTTAATTAGGTTCAGTTTATTTTTAATTTTTTTTTAAATTGGTATAAAAGTGCTTTACAATTTACTGTTGCTTTCTGCCATACAACAACGTGAATCAGTCATAACTGTATGTATACCTCCCTTTCCTCCTGAGCCGCCCTCCCCTTCATGTTCCCTCCCATCCCACCCCTCTAGGTCATCACAGAGCATCAGACTGGGCTCTGTGTGTTATTTAGTAACTTCCTGCTAACTTATTTTACACATGATACTGTATACATGTCAATGCCATGTCCTCAATTCATCCCGCCCTCACCTTTCTCCATGTGTCCCCAAGTCATTCTCTACTAGGTTCATCAGCAGCATTTTTCTAGATTTCATGTATATGCATTAATAAACCATACTTGTTTTTCTCCTCCCGAATTACTTCACTCTGCATAAGAGACTCTAGGTCCATTCACCTCACGAAAACTGACTCAAACCCATTTCTTTTTATGGCTGAGTAATATTCCATTGTATAAATGTACCACGGCTTCTTTATCCATCTAATTGTTAATGGACATCTAGGTTGCTTCCATATCCTGGCTTTTGTAAATTGTGCTGCAATGAACACTGGGGTACCCATGACTTTTAGAACTGTGGTTTTCTCAAGGTATATGCCCATAGTGGGATTGCTGGGTCCAATGGTTGCTGGGTCCAAACTAGATTGATCCCTAGTTTTTTAAAGGCATCTCCATACTGTTTTCCATAAAGGCTGTATCAGTTTACATCCCCACAAACAGTGCAGCAGGCTTCCTGTTCTCCACATCATCTCCAGCATTTATTGTTTGCAGATTTTTTTTGATGATGGCCAGTCTCGCTGGTATGGGGTGATACCTCATTATAGTTATGATTTGCATTTCTCTAATGAGTGATGTGGGGCATCTTTTCATGTGTTTGTTGGCTATTTTTATGTCTTTGGAGAAATGTCTGTTTATGTCTTCTGTCCATCATTACTCTAGGATGGGGGTCAAAAACACTTTTGCTGTGATGTATGTCAGAGTGTTCTTCCTGTATTTCCCTCTAAGAGTTTTATGATATCTGGCCTTACATTTAAGTCTTTATTCCATTTTGAGTATATTTTTGTGTATGGTATTAGGGAGTGTTCTAACTTCATTCTTTTAGACAACTGTCCAGTTTTCTCAGCACAACTTATTGAAAGCTATAACCAAGAAGAAAAACAGCCCTCAGGATGGGGGAAAAAATATTTGCAAAAGAAGCAACTAACAAGGGATTAATCTCCAAAATATGCAAGCAGCTCATGCACCTCAATATGAACAACAAAAAATCTAATCAAAAAATGGGCAGAAGACTTAAATAGACATTTTTCCAAAGAAAACATGTAATGGCCAACAGGCACATGAAAAGTTGTTCAATATCACTAATTATTAGAGAAATGCAAATCAAAACTACAAGCAGGTATCACCTCATCCCAGTCAGAATGGCCATGATCCAAAATAGCCACAAACAATATATACTGAAGAGGGTGTAGAGAAAATGACACCCTCCTGCACTGTTGGTGGGAATGTAAATTGATACAGTCACTATGAAGAACGGTATGGAGGCTCCTTAAGAAAAACTGAAATACAACTAGCAAGCCCACTCCTGGGCATATACCCAAAGAAAACGATACTTCAAAAATCTACATGCACCCCAATATTCACTACAGCACTATTTACAGTAGCCAGGACATGGAAGCAACCCAAATGTCCATCAAGAGAACAGTGGACAAAGAAGACGTGGTATTTATACACACACACACACATATACATACAATGGAATATTACTCAGCCATTAGAAGGAATGAAACTACAATTTGCAGAGACTTGTACAGACCTAGAGACTGTCATACAGAGTGAGATCAGAAAAACAAATATCATATAATATCACTTATATGTGGAATCTAGAAAAACAACACAGATGAACTTATGTGCAAAGCAGAGATGAAGATATAGATATAGAGAATGGATGTAGGGATATTGACGGGGGAGTGGAATGAATTGGGAGAATGGTATTAATGTACATATACTATTATGTATAAAAATAGATAACTAATGAGAACCTTTCATGGTGACTTAAATGGGAAAGAAATTTTTAAAAATGGGATATATGTATTGTATAGCTGATTCACTTTTGCTCTACAGCTGACACTAACATAACATTATAAAGCAACTATACTCCAATTAAACAAAGATTGGACTTATATTTGATATACTGTTGGAATACCATGTAGTTAGGTTTAAAATGAATTCTTTAAAGTGACTGTGTGTCTATGTTAAGGAATATTTCTAAATAGCATGTGGGTCAAAATAAGAAAATCTTATTACCAGAATGGATAGCAATGTGTATTAGAAGACTGCTGTTCTTATTGTTGTTCAGTGGCTCAGTTGTGTCCAATATTTTGTGACCCCAAATATATTAGAATATATTTTGAACTAAATAATAATACTGCCTGTTAGGATTTATAGGCTGTAAGAGTTGGGTAGAAAGGAAATTATTGATATAATCACATGTATACATTAAAAAAGAAGATTAAATTTGATAAGAACCTAACCCATGAACTTAGAAAAAGATATCAAAGATGTTAAAAAGTAAAAGGAAATACTTTTTTAAAACTGAAAAACCCTACAACAAAGCAAACATTTAAGAGAAAGGATTAACACACCAAAATTCTTTGGAAAAACTAGTAAACTAACAAATATCTGATGAGTTAAGATGTTAGGGACAAGAGAAGAAGCACATATAATTATCATCAAAAGAAAAAAAGTAACATGACAAAGGAGACTTCAGTTTAGAAAGAAAAAAATAGGATATTAAAAACACATAAACTAATAAATATGACATCAAAACCCCTTTGAAAATGTAAATGTGCCCTCAAATAAGTCTCAGAAATTAACTCTAGGTCTACTTGGTTTCATCAGGAAATTCTAAGCAATCAAGGAAAAAATAATTTTAATCTTACATAAGCTCTTCCCAAAAAACAAATAGAAAATACATGAGACTAGCATAACCTCAACACTAAACCCCAGTAAGGATACAATTTAAAAATAGTATATATAGAAATTCACTGTGAGGGAATAGAAAATAGGCACTTATTTCTTCCCCAAATTCCTAGCACAGAGCTCCTGAAACCCATGCAATTTACTAAATGATAGATCTGGTCTTTGACCCCCGTCCCTGATTGCTGGATGACGTCACCCAGGTGACATGACATTACCAGTCAACACCCCCTCAACTAGATCTGGACAGTCAGAGGCTCCTTACTTTCTCCCCACCCATTGTTTCCACATATGAGTGAGCTATTTCAAGGAAGCAGCCTTGAGAGAATAAGGTGCTCTTTGGACCATCTGGACTGTATATATGACTGGGCAGTTAAGGCCTTATTATAACATTTTAAGATTGCTTCAGGATCCTGGCACATAGGTGCAAAGAGCTATTTGTCTTATGCCTGTTGAAGGCAAGCCTCATATGCAAGTTCCTTAGCTTATTAAAACTTCCACCCAAGAATATGGAATGGTCTGCCTCTTTTTTTGGTGTCTCCTTGCCCTCCTTGTAAGGAGCCAGTTTCAAATTTCACCTGGGGAACTCATTGAGTTTGCAAATCAATGCTGACAAAAGAATTTACAGGAATTTTAAAGGGTCCTAAGTGATGAGACTTTATTTTGGGGGACTCCAAAATCACTGCAGATAGTGACTGCAGCCATAAAATTAAAAGATGCTTGTTCCTTGGAAGAAAAGCTATGACCAAACTAGACAGCATATTAAAAAGCAGAGACATTACTTTGCCAACAAAGGTGCATCTAGTCAAAGCTATGGTTGTTCCAGGAGTCATGTATGGATATGAGAGTTGGACTATAAAGAAAGCTGAGTGCCAAAGAATTGATGCTTTCGAGTTGTGGTGTTGAAGAATTTTGAGAGTCCCTTGGACTGCAATGAGATCCAACCAGTCTATCCTAAAGGAAATCAGTCTTGAATATTCATTGGAAGGACTGATGCTGCAGCTGAAACTCCAATACTTTTGTCACCTGATGGGGAGAACTGATTCATTGGAAAAGACCCCGATGCTGGGAAAGATTGAAGGCAGGAGGAGAAGGGGACAACAGAGGATGAAATGGTTGGATGGCATCACTGAGTTGACGGACATGAGTTTGAGTAGGCTCCGGGAGTTGGTGATGGACAGGGAAGCCTGTCGTGCTGCAGTTGATGGTGTTGCAGAGAGTCAGACATGACTGAGCGACTGAAGTGAAGTGATGAGAGCACTAGAAACATGTTTTCTTCTAATTAAGTGATTCTAGATGCACTCCTGGTTGGGAACTGGTCTCCAGAAAGGTTAAGACATGACAAGCAGCTTGGAATTTTTAACCCACTCCCCCCACCCCATATTCAAGGAGAGGCTTTGAAATGGAGTTAATAATTGATCATGCCTATCTGAGGAAGCATACACAACATCCCAATAGTATGGAGTTTCAATTGTTTTCAGGCTAGTAAATACACCCACCCTGGGAGGTTGATGCAACCCAACTCCACCGGGATGGAAGCTCCTGCACCCAGGACTCTCCAGACTTCATCCTATGTATCTCTTCATCTTTATCTGTATTCTTTATCATATCCTTTAATAAAGTGGCAAAAATAAGTGTTTCCCTGAGTTCTGTGGGCTACTCTAACAAATTAACTGAGCTAAGGTGGAGGTCATGGAGACCTCCAATTTATAGCCAACTGGACAGATGTTGTGGATAAACTGGGGACCTACTTGTGACTGGTATCTGAATTGAGTAACAGCAGTCTTGTGGGACTGAGCCCCTAGCCTGTGTGATCTAACAATATCTCCAAGAAGATAGTGTCAACATGGAGTTAAACTGTAGGACACTCAACTGCTGTCATGGTGAATCACTTGCTGTAGAGGGAAAACCTCCACACATTTGGCAACCAGAATGGTCAGAAGTGTTCTGTGTAAATAACAAAGGACACTCACAGGAAGAAAAACTGATTTTTTCCATTACAATCACTCATAACCAATTCCAAGCATGATATAAAAACTGAATTTTAAAATATATGAAAATAATGCTTCTTATCCAAGATTAAATACCTCAAGAATGAAAACAGATTTAACTATAGCACATAAATTGGTATAATTCATCTTATTTACAGATTAAAGGAGAAAAAAATAATCTCAACAGAGGCAGAAAGATTTTACCATATTCAAGATCTATTCATATTAAAAGATAGTATCAAACTAACAATAAAAGGGAATTTCATTGATCTGATAAAATGTATCTATAAACAAGTTACAGCAAACAATATTAAATGATGAAGCATTGAAAGTTTCTTTCTGGAGCTGGTCTCAAAGTGATGACGTTCACCATTACATCTGCTTAGCTTTATATCTGAGTCCTAACCTCAAACTAGGATGTCAATGATACTAAAACTATAAGAATTAAAATTTTTTTATCTAATTTATCATAATTTTAACTGATATAATTGTATTACTTGAAAATCCAAGCAGAAGAATTATTAGAAGAGGCAAATTAAAGACACTGTGGTGAATTATAAATTATTAGACTACATAGTTTAAATTATTATGTTATGCAAATTGTTATTTACAAAATCGATAAAGATAAATTTAATACCACTTTCCAGTCACAAACAGGATAAAACAAACTAAACAAAGTGTGACAGCACCATCAAAATCTGTACAATATCTTGTACTAAGCCTACCAAAAATTGTGGAATCCCTCTAAGGTGGAATAATACACTTTACTGAAAAAAATATACACAAAGTGAGAAAAATACTATTCAAGCATATGAAGAGTCAATCTTTTAAAGTTATCATTTTTGCCCAAATTTGTATAAGGAGGCAATAGTATTCCAAACAAACCCCCCCCCCCGCAAAATGTTTTAGTATGTTTGCAAAATGATTCTATGATTTTTTTTATAATAAAGATACATCTAAGGAAAATAATAAAGTAAAGAACTGTTTTGTCAAATGTCATAAATTACCATAAAGAAATAGCAGTTAAGATAGTGTGATACTGGCAAATAAACCAACAGATGAAAATAACAAGCCTGGAAACAGAGCCACTCATATATGGGTTCAAATTTTAACAAAAGTGATAATGCAGAGCAATAGAAAAGGGATGACTTTTCAATAAATAGCACTGAAGGAATTGGATATTAAATGTAAAAAAAATAAAGTTGATTCACTATATCATACACAAAAATTCCAGTTAGATCAAAAATTCGACTATGAACATATGAGACTATCTTCATAATTTGTGGAGACAAGCTACAAAAAGCACTAACCATAGAGTAGATATTAATACATCTTGCATTAAAAGTAAAATTACTCTTCATCATAAGATACTATAACAATGTGAAAAGATGAAAGGAGATATTTGCAGCACGTGTAATCACCACAGAGTATGAATTCAAAATTTATTAAGGCATTTTATAATCCACTAAGAAAAAGATGAATACCCCAAATAAAATTGAACCACAGGCTAAAGCCAAGACCAATAGTATGTAAAGGAAAGCTCAGCCTCATTTGTAGCCAGGAAATTGCAAATTAAAGTCAAAAGGAATGATAACTATACCCCTACCAAACTGACAAATCTAGACAAATAGCAAGAGATGTTTAGGGTTGTGGAAATAATCATACGCTCCTGTTCGAAGGCTAAATACTTATAATTGTATAAAAGTTTATTTGGCATTATATCTAGAATTACCATCTATATATTCTATGACCCAGGAATTTCAGTCTCAGATGTTTAACCTGGAGAAACTTATGTTTATGTGAACCAAGATACCTGTACATATAAGAATGGTCACAGAAGCACAGCTCAAAATACTCCCAAACTGGAAATGCACCACAGATCTAACATTTGTGTGGATTATAAAAAGGGTGGTATATTCATATAAAGTATGCTATACATAAAAATAAATGAATGAACATAACTGCACACTGAGTTAATCTTAGAAACATAAATTTGATTCCCTCTACATAAAGTTCAAAACTAGAATTATTACATATATCAGTATACTTAATGAAATATAATTAAAAATCAAGGTAATATTTCTATAAAGTGAAGGTGCTTATAAGCAGGAAGGGTACAATGGGGAAATGTTAGGAATTCTGATAGTGGTTTCATAGGTATTAATTCTATAATCATTGTCTAAACTACATATTTATATATTATGATGTCTTCAGTATGTAAGGTTTATTTTAAATAAAGATCACTTATTATCCCTTCAAAAAATGAAGGGATCATAAGAAGTCCTGGATAAAAAAGCAGCCTTGTTCTTGAAGTAGTTACAGTCTGATAAGGGACTCAGTATAAACAAGTCACTTGGTTCTAGTCGAGTTTAGTAGAGACTGTAAAATAGGACTTCCTTGTTCTGAGATGTCACATAGAAGTAACAAATTAAAACTTAACTCTGTCTGAAGCAGGGGCCTAAGTATTAAATAGCAATTCTTTCTTACACTACCAAAACCACCAGGTGAAACTCCTTCATGCAACTAGATAGAAGGGCACCTATTATGTAAGAATTGTTAGGGTGGGAAACAGAATACACATTTCAAATTACTGACTCCCACAATTAAAATCCTTGAGCAGTTACAAATCAGAAAGGATTAGAAAGGATACATAATCATTAAAGTGAAAGTGTTGGTTCCTCAGTGGTATCTGCCTCTGTGAGCCCATATACTGCCGCCCGCCAGGCTCCTCTGTCCATGGAATTCTCCAGGCCCAGAATACTGGAGTGGGTTGCCATTTCCTTCTCCAGGGAATCTTCCTGACCCAGGGATTGAACCCTGGTCTCCTGTATTGCAGTAGATTATTTACCATCTGAGCCACCAGGGAAGCCCTACCTATCATTAAGACTCAGTTTCTCCCCCTTTCTGCTCCATACAATCTAACCCAGAGATAGATTCCATGAACTGGGGGTAGAGATGCAGTTTGTAAGAAGGGAGTGCTGGCTAGTTGTTGGTCTGTCTCTATATTCCAAAGATAGCTCATGAATCAATGCAGTGAATTAGTGCAAAGAGGACCTGTGCCTCCCTGGTCCTATCTGGCATTCTGATAGTCAGAAGCTTTACCAATGCCTGTTGTGCCACAGTTAAGGGGAGATGAACACAGCAGAGATGGCTGCCTTGAAGAGGAGGGGCAGTGTGAATGAGTGCTCTGCTCTGGATCCACCTGCGGTCCTGTCTTGCACTTGTCTCAGCCTATCAACAATCAGTGTTGTGCTTGAACTGGCCCTTGTAATTCTTACTATGATTGCAACACGCCCTTCAGCAATCACCATCAGAGAACTTTAAAAAAAAACAAAGGTTTATTACTTACAAGACCTGGAAATTACAGGGCACACCTGGAGCCTCACAGGTTGTGGGGAGAGAAAGTGCACACAGGCCTAGAGTTCTACTTTGATTGAGGCCAAGGGTTAGGGTCTAGGGTTTTGTGGGCTCTTTACTGAGTAAGGGTATTTAAAACACAAGAGTGGGAATTTAAATACAGGAAGAGGAAAAAAATGGCCCAAATGGTCAGTTCTGAAAATCAACCAAGATCTCTAAAACAAAGGAGCCTCAGTGCGGGGAGGTAGCCCGGCTCTTCATCTAGTTGGAAGGCTGGAAACATGTTTGCTGGAGACCCCGTCTTTGAAGGGAATGCCTCACTGAAATGGAAGCCTTGACAAAGTCAGGCCCTTGCATTAAAAACAAACAAACAAAAACAAGCATCAGGAGTCACACTCGAAGTCCTGAAGGGAACACAAAAGAGCAAATGATTCTTTTCACACATATGGAAAGAGGCACAGAAGACAGCTACCAGAGGGAGCCTGCGGACCAGAAGGAGAACCTGAAGCAGAACACGGAACTTGACCTGAAGTCACGAAGTTCATCCCAACTCTGCGCTGCTGTAACTCCATTTTTGTACACTGTTTGCCTGAGGAAGACATGCTTGAGACAAGATGGGGCCAGTGGCATCTCAAAAGGTGTTAGCACACTGTAACAAGGTTAGAAAAGACGCCTTTTTCCGATATTGGTGTTAGCCTCTTCGGAACTTGTAGTGAGTCCCAGTAGAAGGAAGGGGAAAAAATGGGGCTTGGGAGGAGAGGGTGCCACAAAATTCAAAACATGAATTGTCTAAGAAAACAGAATTTAGTGAATCTCCTTGGCGTTCCTAGTTGACATTTTCTGTATCTAGCAGAATAGAGGCTTAGAATCAGTTAAACTGAGTTATAAAAAAAAAAAAAAGAAATTATTTCATACACTTGGATCTGGAGCCATTAAATGTTTTACCTGAAATTCATCCAGTATTCCCATCTCAGTTTCAGAATCGTGTACCTGTTCCTTTTCCTTTGTATACAGGTTCCTGTGTCGGAAATGCAGCAAGTCAGCTGTCAAGGTGCTGAGGTTTGCAGCGGAGAAAAGGTGTGTTTGCAAGGTAGCTGAGACAGGAGAACAAATCTCAGATCTGCCTCCTGGAAGGGGGAGGGCTTGGGATACTTATGGGGTAAATATGAGGCGTGGGGAGTGTGGTGAAAGGCGATTGGAGGGAAGAAAAAGGTGAAGTAATTATTGTTAGCACAGATGCAACTAAGCTACAGGTTTCTTAATGGTACACATGCTCAGAAAATCATAGTGTGGATGTTATGTCAGAGGTTTGGGCCTTCTGACATAAAAATCTTACCAAGTAGATCCTCATGTATGCCCATTGGGAGGGTTGGTGATCTTAACCAGCTTGAGTTTGAACTAGACACAGCTGACTTCCTGGGGGAAAAAAAGTAACTTGGGCAAATATCTGATTGTTTAGGCTATGTGATGCTCGGAGGACATGCAAGTTTTTATAAAAGCAGTTAAAGGAGCTTGGTAGTTGAAAACAGGTGTGGACATGGTGGAGCTAATTGATAATTATCCCCAGTTTCAACTCAATGGCTGCTCAGAGGCAATGTCATACAGGCTGTGATGCAATGTCTAACTTCCCATGTAGAGGCTTCCAGTGTAGAGCCAATGCTTACTTGAGCAATCTTACTTGAGAAAAAGCTATGTGAGATGGACTAAGTCATTTGCCATTTTAGAGAAAGCCCTTGTCTTCACTGATACACTTACAATGTCTTGTAATGTTCATTTTTCCGATGGCAAAGGAATTCCCTAGCACTTAGCCATTTAAGTTTCAGAGAAAAGTAATTAAGAAATAATTTTCCTGTGGTGATGTTTGGGGTCTTATCAAATGAATCAGCTTCTAGCACAGCAGTAAAGTTTGCATCCAAACTGAACATGGTTTACAATAATGAAAGCAGATGGTTTACTGAGTTAGGGAATGAGAACTGATTATTGATTTGCTATCCTTGTAACAACATCAGTGAAGAGTGATAATGGACTGTACCACTTGTAACAGAGTAAATAGCCATTTTTATATTACTTGCTTTCTTGCAAATTGGCTACTAGCAGTGAGAGTGAAATATATGGCTGTCTAATATCTCAAAGCACTAAACAAATTGCACTAGAGGAATGCAAGGAAGCACAGCAGAGAATTTGCTGATATTTATAACTTGAGCTCAGGCTGAAACGCCACATTAAAAAGTTCACAATTCTCCCTGTTTATTTTCCATAGTCATTTAGGTATTGCTTCAACAATTCTTAGTTCTGCAGTTATTTCAGAATAATGAATAATTGTCTTTACCTCACAACACTGAAGTACTCTGAGGCTCTAATCAATTTGTCATTTCCATGACAAAATATAAGCTATTTTCTTGGCTTGTATTTCATGAAAAAGGAAAAGCATCCATAGCAAAATAATAAAGAAAAGGAATGCAGCTTTACAATGATTCTTGAATAAAGACTTTGCACTGATTTGAAGCGAAATTTGGATGTTTTGCTTTGTGTCTTTTCTTTTATCAAGGCATTATTTCCACTGCTTCCTTTCATTCAACTGACATTTTGTCTGGGGAAGCGATCTAGATACAATTAACTTTGAATCACTTTTCCATCATTTTCTCTCTTCCCTTTGGAGGTGGTCTGAGTCTGCATACATTTTGCTATTGATTCTATTTTTAAGATGGATGAGTTTGTGTGATACTTGACTATACAATCTATTAACACTTGCACTAAGACAAACAGATGTTTCCACGGTTGGTGTCTGCAGTGCACATATTTAGGAGGGTTATTTTTGAATTTGGGGAAATATTTTAGTCTTTAGCCAGAAGCTGCTGCTGCTGCTAAGTTGCTTCAGTCGTGTCTGACTCCGTGCGACCCCATAGACGTCAGCCCACTAGGCTCCTCCATCCCTGGGATTCTCCTGGCAAGAATACTGGAGTGGGTTGCCATTTCCTTCTCCAATGCACGCATGCATGCTAAGTCACCTCAGTCGTGTCTGACTCTGTGCAACCCTATGGACAGCAGCTCATCAGGCTCCTCCATCCACAGGATTCTCCAGGCAAGAATACTGGAGTGGGCTGCCATTTCCTTGCCCATTAGCCAGAAGAGTGGATTCATTTTCAAAAGTCAGTTTATCCCCAGATGCAGTAGCTGTATCACTGTTCAGAAGAGGGTTCACAAATATCATCATACCAGTGTGGCAGTCCACCTTGCATCCTCAAACAGAGAACCCTGTTGTTGGAGAGAGTACCTGGATGCCCTTTCCCCTTTATTCCTCTTGAAGATCACTGAATAAATTAGTGGAAGTGGAATATGAAAAGAAGGATCTAAAGGCGATATGCCAGGGATAGCAAAGAACTTTTTCACTCTGATCTATTGGTGATAGCTTTCTTGATTCTTCTGTTGAAAAGGATTCTGAGGAAATATCTGGGCTTAGTGGGAAAGTACGGATGTGAGAGCTGGACCCAAAGAGGGCTGAATGCTGAAGAACTGATGATTTTGAATTGTGGTGCTGGAGAAGACTCTTGAGAGTCCCTTGGACTGCAAGGAGATCCAACCAGTCAAGCCTAAAGGAAATGAACCCTGAATATTCACTGGAAGAACTGTACCTGAAGCTGAAGCTCCAATACTTTAGCCACCTGATGCGAAGAGAAGACTCACTGGAAAAGATCCTGATGCTCAGAAAGACTGAGAGCAGGAGGAGAAGGGGATGACGGAGGATGAGATAGCTGGATGGCATCACTCATGTCGTGCTTAATGGATATGAGTTTGAGCAAATTCTGGGAGACAGTGAAGCACAAAGAAGCCTGGCGTGCTGCAGTCCACGGGGTCAGAAAGAGTTGGACATGACTTAACGACTGAACAGCAAAGTGAGAAAATAGTGTCGTATTGAACTGTGATATCTGCTTAGGCATAGAACATAGAGTCAAGTATATCACATGGTTCCCATTCTTATGACACAGAAGAATTCCTTGCGTTTGCTCGACGTTTCACAGCTTTTGGATCATTTTCATGTGTTACATTTTGAATAGGAATCACATGTTCTCTTTTCATTCTTATTTATATTTTGTTTTTAACATTTTAATTGATGTATAGTTGATTTACAATGTTGTGTTAGTTTCTGGTGTATGGCAAAGTGATTCAGTTTTATAAATGTATATTTTTCACATTCTTTTCCCTTATGATTTATTATAGGATATCGAATATAGCTCCCTGTACTATATATAGTAGGACTTTATTGTTTATCTAATTTATATATAATAGCTTGTATCTGCTAATCCCAAACTCCTAACTTATTCTTCACTCATCCCCTTTCCACTTTGTAACCATAAATTTGTTTTCTATGTTTGTGAGTCTCTGTTTTGTAAATAAATTTATTTGTATCATAATTTAGATTTCACATGTAAGTGATGTCATATGCTATTTCAACCATACATAGTAACTATTATTGAATTTGCAACTATATTTTTATAGTAAAATCCAGAATTTTTTATAATAAAAATTTATCTACATAGGTACACTGATTTTATAAAAGATTATTTCTCTATATAGTTGAGTGATTTTCAACTGGAGGTGATTTTTCCCCTCAGCAAACATTTGGCAATATCTAGAGGCGATATTGATTGTCACAGTTGGGACCAGAAAACTGCTTCCAGACTCAATGAGTAGAGACAAGGATACTGCTAAATGCATAGGACAGCCACCCAAACAAAGAATTATCTGAGACTGAGAGACATTCTCTAGCCCATGGTATAAAGCACTTATCTCATATGTCACACATAAATATTTTTACTGCTCTTCTACTTAACATAATTGAAGAGCACAATATTCTAAAATCGTATTCTAAATTATAAAATATATCTTTATAGTCTTAAGGTATTCACAATCTTTATCGCTAATATTTACCAAAATAGGCTAAATGCTGTGACATAAATGAAGGTTCAAGAAATTTTAAGGATGAAATCATAGAATATTCTCTGACAACAGTCAAATTAAACAGTAAATCAGTAATAGAAAGATTAAAAAAGAGAAAATCTCCAAATGCTTAAAATTAAAGCAAAATACTCTAAATTACCAAAGGATGAAAGAAAAAATCAAAAGGAAAATTATAAAATATTTTGAAATGACTATAAAATAATGAAAATGTGACATTGTTATAAGACAGATTTAAATATCTATTAGAAAAGAAGAAAAAATGAAAAATCAATAAACATTTATCTCAAGAAGTGAAAACACAGACACAAAATTCCCTGAATATTACAAATGAAATCCCAGCACATATAAAAAAGCAAACACATTATCACTAAGTGGGGTTTATTCCAAGAATGCAAGATTAGTTTAACATTTCATTATTTTAACAGTAAAAAATAGGAGTAAAAAGCATATGGCCATCCTAATATATGCAAAAAAAAAAAACCTTGAAAATAAAATTCAATACCTGTTTGTGAGCTTAAAAAATTGTTTTTCTCAGTATATTTGAGCCAGATGGGAAGTTCTTTAACCTGACAAAGAATGTCTATGGAAAAAACCTACAGCTAATATCACACAATTAAAAAAAAACTAGTGTGTCTTTCGATTTGAATTTGTGAACAAGTCAACAATGTTCCATTGTTACAATATCAAATCAAACTTATACTGAAGTTCCTGCTACCTAGCTTGTTGTTTTGTTCTTTGTTTTTTGAAGTGACGCTGCCTTGTTACTTCTCTCTTTTTGCAAATGCTTCTCAGCTCTTGAAATAGGCTATATGGAGTAAGTGAAAGAATGACTTACTTCATATAAGACAGTTAACACTGAAAACTATAAGACAACGATGAAAGAAACTGAAGAAGACACAAATGGAAAGAATTCCACGTTCATGAATTAGAATTAATATTATTAAAATGTCCATACTATTCTAAGCCATCTATATATTTAAGTAAACCCCTGTCAAAATTCCAATGGCATTTTTTTAAGAAATAAAAAAAAATATATAAAATTTGTATGGAACCACATAGACTCTGAATGCATAAAGCAACTCAGTGAAAGAAGCCCAAAGCTTGATACATCACACCTCCTAATTTAAAGTGATATTACAAAAATGTAGTAATCATCAATTGTTTTCTCCTCAGAGACTCTATATATAAACTACATACCCTGTTGCTATGAGCTGATCTTCTAAAACAGATTTTTCTTTCTTAATAGTAATTTCTGACATTGTATTGTATATTTTCATCTTTGGTTATTGCCTGCTACCTCACTAGAATGTAAAACATTAAAAACTGTTAATTTGTCCAAAAAAAAAAAAAAAATAAAAATAAAAATAAAAAAATTTTGGACCTGCTTGAAAAAAAAAAGTAGTAATCAAAAGAATATATAACTAGTAAAAAAAAAAAAAAATAGACACATAGACCCATGGAACACAATTGAGAGTCCAGAAATAAATCCTTATGTATGCAATCAACTAATATTTGTCAGGGGAGGCAAGTCTACTCAATCATGAAAGGATATTGTCCTCATTAAGTGGTGTTAGAAAAACCAAATTATATGCAGAAAAATAAAACTGTGTCTATTTTATACCACTCACAAAAATTAACTTGAAATCGATTAAACACTTGAATAAGAGACCTGAAACCGAAAGAAAACACAGAGGCAAAACTTCTTGACATTGGTCTTGGCAATATAAATATATTTTGAATATGACACACCAAGCAGAATCAACAATAGCAGAAATAAATAAGTGTGTCTACTGCTACTTCATCAAACTAAAAATCTTCATAGCCAAAGAAGCAATCAGAATTACCAAGCAACCTATGGAATAAGAAAAAAGATTGTAAACCATATATCTGAGAAGGGGTTAATAGCCAAAATAGATAAGAAATTCATACAGCTCAATGGCAAAAAACAAAAACATAAAACAATCTGACTGAAAAATGGCCAGAGGATCTGAATGGTTACTTTTGTTGTTGTTGTCCACAAGATATCCAGTCTCAGGGCTGTGAGCCACTGAAGGTCTCCTGTGAGTTTTCCTGTTGGTGTTGATTAGTTGCTAAGTCATATCTGACTCTTTTGTGTCTGTGGACTGTAGCCCATCAGGCTCCTCTGTCCATGGGCTTTCCCAGATAATAGTGGAGTGGGTTGCCATTTCCTTCTCCACTGAATGGATACTTTTTAAGAGGAAGAAATACACGGGACCCACGGGAACATGAAAAGTTGTCCAATGTCACTAATCACCATGGAATTGCAAATCACAACTACAATAAGCTATCATCTCATGTCTATTAGTTAGAATGGCCTTTATCAAAAAGACTAAAGATGAAAGAGTGGCAAAGATACACTTTGTGGAGAAAAGGGAAAACTTGGGTACTGTTGATGACAATATAAATTGGTGCAGCCACTATGGCAGACAGTATGGAGGTTTCTCAAAAAGTTTGAGATAGAACTAACATGTGAGTGAGCCAGCAATCCCACTTCTGGGTATATGAAAGGGAAAGTCACTCAGTCATGTCCAGTGCTTTGCGACCCCATGGCCTATCCAGTTAATGGAATTCTCCAGGCCAGAATACTGGAGTGGGTAGGTAGCCTAACCCTTTTCCAGGGGATCTTCTCAACCCAGGGATTGAACCCAGGTCTCCTGCACTGCAGGCAGATTCTTTATCAGCTGAGCCACCAGGGAAGCCCAAGGATACTGGAGTGGGGTAGCCTATCCCTTTTCCAGGAGATCTTACCAACCCAGGAATTGAATTGGAATTTTCTACATTGCAAGTGGATTCTTCACCAGCTGAAGTACTAGCTAAACAAAATGAAACTGGTATCAGAGATATTTACCCGCGTGTTTACTGCAGTTTATTCACAGTAGTCAAGATATGGAAACAACCCAAACATCTATCTATAGACAATAGATAAAGAAGATGTGAGATATATACTTAAATATCTACATATACAGTTGACCCTTCAACAACATGGGTTTGAATTGCGTGGGTCCACTTATAAGCAGATTGTTTTTCAATAATACTACAGTACCACACAATACACACTTGGTTGAGTCTGTAGATGTACAATAGAACTGAAGATAAGGAAGCTGACTATAAACTTACACTGAGATTTTTGACTGCTGGAGGGCTTGGTGGTGGCGGTTTAGTTGCTAAGTCATGTCCAACTCTTGTGACCCCATGGACAGAGAAGCCTGACAGGCTATAGTCCATGGGATTCTCTAGGCAAGAATACTGGAGTGGGTTGTCATGCTTGGTATCCCTAAATAATAATATTTCTAATTGTTCAAAGGTCAGCTGTATACACTGAGCACAACTGAATATTATCAAGTCATGAGAAAGAAGGAAATTCTGCATTTTGCAACAACACAGAAGAACCTTGAGGTCATTGTGCTCAGTGAAATGGCAACTATAGAAAGACAGATATTGTATGATTTCACTTATATATGGAATCAAAGAAGACAGACTCACAGAAAGAGTGAGCAGAATGGTAGTTTCCAGGGGCTGGAAGGTGAGGGAAATGAGGAAATGTTCATCAATGGGTATATAACTGAAGGTATAAGATGAAAAATTCTGAAGAGCTCATGTGCAATATAGTGATCATAGTTAACCATATTGTACTACATAGTTGGAATTACTAAGAGAATGGATCTTAATTATTCTGACTACAAAAAATAAATGGTAACCAAGTGAGGCAATAGAAATGCTAACTAACACTACCATGGAAATAATTTCTCAATATCAATAATAAGTATATCAAATAACACATTGTACACCTTATAACTTACACACTATTACATGTCAATTGAGTGAAGTCGCTCAGTCCTGTCCGACTCTTTACGACCCCATGGACTGTAGCCTACCGGGCTCCTCCATCCATGGGATTTTCCAGGCAAGATACTGCAGTGGGTTGCCATTTCCTTCTCCAGGGGTACTTCCCGACCCAGGGATCGAACCTGGGTCTCCCGCATTGTAAGGCAGAAACTTTACCATCTGAGCCATACGGGATGGGTACATGTCAATTAAATCTCAATAAAACTGGGGGAAAATTTATCTCCAATTTTTATTTATTCATGGAAATAAAACTTGTTTAATAAAACTTATTTCCATGAATAAATTCCTGAGAAGTCCCCTTATTTGAAACAACTCAAGATGCTTTGGAGAAGGCAAAGGCACCACACTCCAGTACTCTTGCCTGGAAAATCCCATGGACGGGGAAGCCTGGTAGGCTGCAGTCCATGGGGTCGTGAACAGTCAGACACGACTGAGCGACTTCACTTTCACTTTTCACTTTCATGCATTGGAGAAGGAAATGGCAACCCACTCCAGTGTTCTTGCCTGGAGAATCCCCAGGACGGGGGAGCCTGGTGGGCTGCCGTCTACGGGGTCGCACAGAGTCAGACAGGACTGGAGCAACTTAGCAGCAGCAGCAGTTGCAGCAGCAGCAGCAAGATGCTTGGTGCTATGTGCCAACTCAGAAAAGAGAGAAATAGTGAAGAAACACTTTGCAAATGCATTTAGGAGAAATAGCAAAAGGCTTTGACAGTGATCAGATTGCAAGCTTGTCCTATCTTTTTTTTTCCCATCAATCGTTGATCCTGGAATGCAAAAATTAAAAAAGACAATCTCTTAATTAAGAACCATTGAAAAATTCATTCCTTGTATTAAGGTCTTTATCCTGTTTCATCTAATCTCTGTGGGATCTGTAAGACACAATAATAATATTACCTTACAAGAATTGAAATTAAGAGGCTGGAAGATTAAAGAAGTGGTTGGAATTTCACAGATAACTGGGGCTTCAGAAGAGCCATACAGTCTAGGCTTTAGGGATACAGACTTTGGGAACTTCATGTCTGGACTTAAGTCTACTTTCAATGCTTCATCTGACTGATTATGAATAGTTATCAACCTGTTTGAGCCAGTTTCCTTTTCTTCTCCAGAAAGCTTTGTAGAGATGCTAATCATTGTTGTCCTAGTTACATTTCTTTTAATGTAACTCAAAACTCAGAAACAGTGTCTCTGTCCTAAATATTCATATTAGTGTTCTGTGATCATGGTCATAGCTGACATAATTGTATGAGAATCATTTCCAAAATTTCATGCCTAAAGAAGGCACTAGAGGGCACCTGGCAGCTGTGGCAAATCCAGGGAGGCAGAACTGATAAAAGAAGATGCTATGTCTGTAGATCATTTACAAATGGAATTAAAAATCACAAAAATTTACTTTTTGTTATCTTTATGTACCAGGCATCCTAAAGAAAGTCAAAGTCAGTGGAAAAAACACTCCTTTTTGTTGCAACACACTGCTCCCGCCAAATCCTTGACACCTAACTTTGGTACATCACTACCCAACAGGCAGATACACACATAATCATTGAGGGTATTCTCTGGATTGTGCATATTGACAATACACGGGCAACATCTCAAACATGTTGAAATGGAGATAATCTTCACTGGCGTTGTCACTTACCCTTGCTGTCTGCTTCTCAAAATTCACTGGAGATGAGGACCCTCAGCTCACTAGGGTTAAGTCCTGGGACAGGTGATGAGGTACACAGAAACTGTGGTGGATTTTTCATCTGAAAAAAAATCAGAATTCTGAATTAGAGGAGAAATGTTACTGTTATCGGCAAAAATGGTAGTGCGATCAAATTCTCATTGGTGAAAAAGAAACACATTATATTCATTGGTAAAACAGTAAGAATGATAGCTGACTATTCACCAGAAATAACATAAAAGAGAAAAAAAACTATGAAATGACATCTTCATCCTTAAAGTGCTAACAAAATAGCAAAAACAAAACAAAACAAAACTCTGTAAACCTGAAATTCTATATTTAGCTACTTACACTGCAAATTGTTCAGGGAAATAAAATATTCATTGGTACAATATTTGCAACTGCTTTGTAGGGTAGAACTGTGTAAGTGTGTTATATGTGAGTGTATTCTTTAGGTTAAAGGTAAATAAAATTATATGGAAACACTACATATAAGCATACATATAAAGGTAAATATAAAATGTAAATAATGTATAAAGTTGTGTAAACATAAAAATTTATATGGAATATATTTGTATATAAAGTAAATATATATTTTCATGTCACTGAAATAATTGACCACTTAAAAACAGGAACAATATAAAATAGGGTTCATAGCTTATATAGCTATGAACATCAACAACCTCAGATATGTGGATGATACCACTCCAATGGCAGGAAGCTAAGAGGAACTAAAGAGCCTCCTGATGAGGGTGAAGCAGGAGAGTTAAAGAGCCAGCTCAAATATTAAAAAATACTAAGATCGCGGCATCCAGTCCCATTAATGGATGGCAAATAGAAGGGGAAAAGTGGAAGTAGTGACAGATTTCCTCTTCTTGGGCTAAAAAATTACTGCGGATGGTGACTGCAGCCATGAAATCAGAAGACGATTGCTTCTTGCCAGGAAAGCGATGACAAACCTAGACTGTGTGGAAAAGCAGAGACGTTGCTCTGCCAACAAAGGTCCATATAGTCAAGGCTATGGTCTTCCCAGTGGTCACGTATGGTGGTGAGAGCTGGATTGTAAAGAAGGCAGAATGTCAAAGAATTAATGCCTTCAAACTGTGGTACTGAAGACTCTTGAGAGTCTCTTGGACAGCAAGGGGATCAAGTCAGTCAATCTTAAGGCAGATCAAGCCTGAATATTCACTGGAAGGACTAATGCTGAAGCTGAAGCTCCAGTATTTTGGTCTTGTGATGTGAACAGATGACTCATTGGAAAAGTCCCTGATGTTGGGAATGATTGAGGGCAGAAGGAGAAGAGGGCATTGGAGGGTGAGATGGCTGAATGGCATCACCAGTGCAAGGAACATGAACTTGGGCTAACTCTGGGAGATAGTAAGGGACAAGGAGGTCTGGCATGTGCAGTCCTTGGGATTGCAAAGAGTCAGACACAACTGGGTGACTGAACAACAACAAGTTTGTATAGATGTATGGCAACAAAACTGCAACAGACCAAAGTGACAAAGTGGAAGGGTGCTGCTTTAATCATCTCATATTACATGCAAAATGGTATAATCTCTTCTGAAATTAGATTGTAGTCAATAAAGATACATATTTTAAGCTCTGGAGCAACTTAAAATAAAGCAAGTATGACCGATAACCCAATAGAGAAGATAACCTAGGACACCAAAATATGCTTTAATGAAAAAAGAGCCAAGTGAAGAGAGTCAAAAGAGATGCAGCAAAGAAATAACAATATAACATAAAGCAAACAATATCAATAATTACATTAAATGCAAATGAGCAATTGAAAGGCAGAAACAGACTTAATATAATTCTTTGAAGATGGGATGAAAGCAAATCTGCCCACTCTCACTACTTCCATTCAACATTATACTGAATAGAAGTTAACTGGAGGGTCTAGTCTGCACAATAATGTGGATTGGGAATGAACAAATAAAGTCATAATTTTTTACAGGCAAAGTATCATTTATGTAGAAAATCTCAGTTATCTACCAGATATCTCTACTTAAGCTAATGAATGAATTTAGCAATATTGTAGAAGACAGGATGGGCTTCATTGTCATATAATCTATGCAGTTGCACTAGGTCCCATGCTCAGAGATGCCCTATATTTGGTTTAATGCTCTGCCGTCACTATCTTGAACTTTTAACAAAGAACTCCATCATTTTATTTTGCACATAGCCCTACAAATTATGTACCAAGTCCTGGCAGGAGACAGGCTGAATATAGGCAATCTATTGAGCCCCTCAATACCACACCACCACCACCAACAACAACAAATGGAAAACAAAATAAAATTGCAAAAAATTAAAAATAAACTTTACAAAATATATGTGAGGCACTGAAATATTAATGTATAAAGCAATAAAAATTAAATAGGACCTAAACAAATTGAGTGGTATATAATTTTGGTGGATTGTGAGTCTCTGTATTTTTTTAATTAATTTATTTTAATTGGAGGCTAATTACTTTACAATATTGTAGTGGTTTTTGCCCTACATTGACATGAATCAGCCATGGGTGTGCACGCATTCACCATCCTGAAACCCCCTCCCAGCTTCCACTCCATCCTATCCCTCAGGGCCATCCCAGTGCCCCAGCCCTGAGAACCCTGTCTCATGCATTGAACCTGGACTGGAGATTGGTTTCACATATGATAATATACGTGTTTCAATGCTAGTCTCTCAAGGCATCCCACCCTTGCCCTCTCCCACGAGTCCAAAGTTCTGTTCTTTACATCTGTGTCACTTTTGCTGTCTCGCACATAGGGTCATTGTTACCATCTTTCTAAATTCCATGTATATGCGTTAATATACTGTATTGGTGTTTTTCTTTCTGACTTACTTCACTTTGTATAATAGGCTCCAGTTTCATCCACCTCATTAGAACTCATTCAAATGTATTCTTTTTAATGGCTGAGTAATACTCCATTGTATGTATGTACCACAGCTTTCTTACCCATTCATCTGCTGATGGTCATCTAGGTTGCTTCCATGTCCTGGCTATTGTGAACAGTGCTGTGATGAACACTGGGGTACACGTGTCTCTTTCAATTCTGGTTTCCTTGGTGTGTATGCCCAGTAGTGGGTTTGCTGGGTTGTATGGCAGTTCTATTTCCAGTTTTTTAAGGAATCTCCACACTGTTCTCCATAGTGGCTGTACTAGTTTGCATTAAATGACCTGTGTGTGAATGCATGAATGCATGCATGCTCAGTCATGTATGACTGCAACCCCATGAACCATAGCCTGCCAGGCTTCTCGGACCATGGAATTTTCCAGGCAGGAATACTGGAGTATGTTACCATTTCTGACTCCAGGCAAATGACCTGTAGATTTATCATAATCCCAATCAAAACAGCTTCAGGTTTTACTTATTATAAGAGTTAGCAAATTTATTTTAAAATATCATGTGATATCAATTATAATGCAATCTAATGAAATACAAATGAACTTATATGCATAACAGAAATAGACCCAAAGACATAGAAAACAAAATACTGTTACCAAAGGAGAAAGGGACAGGATAAATTAGGACTTTGGTTTTAACATATACACACTGTGCTTTGCCATGCTGTGCTTAGTTGCTTTGTTGTGTTCAACTCTTTGCGACCCCATGGACCATAGCCTGCCAGCCCCTCTGTCCATGGGGATTCTTCAGGCAAGAATAGTGGAGTGGGTTGCCATGCCCTCCTCCAGAGGATCTTCCCAACCCAGGTATTGAACCCAGGTCTCCTGCATTGCAGATAGATTCTCCACCATCCGGGCCACCAGGGAAACTCATACACACAGTTCAATTCAGTCACTCAGTCATGTCTGACTCTTTGTGACCTCATGGACTGAAGCATGCCAGGCCTCCCTGTCTATCACCAACTCCCAGAGCTTGCTCAAATTCATGTCCATCGAGTTGGTAATGCCATCCAACCATCTCATCCTCTGTTGTCCCCTTCTCTTCCTACCTTCAATCTTTCTGAGCATCAGGGTCTTTTACAATGAGTCAGTTCTTCCCATCAGGTGGCCAAAGTATTGGAGTTTCAGCATCAGTCCTTCCGATGAATATTCAGAGTTGGTTTCCTTTAAAATGGAATGGTTGTAGATCAATGGAACAAAATAGAAAGCCCAGAGATAAATCCACACACCTATGGACACCTTATCTTCAACAAAGGAAGGAAGAATATACAACGGATTAAAGACAATCTCTTTAACAAGTGGTGCTGAGAAAACTGGTCAACCACTTGTAAAAGAATGAAACTAGAACACTTTCTAACACCATACACAAAAATAAACTCAAAATGGATTAAAATCTAAACGTAAGACCAGAAACTATAAAACTCCTAGAGGAAAACATAGGCAAAACACTCTCCAACATAAATCACAGCAGAATCCTCTATGACCCACTTCCCAGAATACTGGAAATAAAAGCAAAAATAAACAAATTGGACCTAATTAAAATTAAAAGCTTTTGCACAACAAAGGAAGCTATAAGCAAGATGAAAAGACAGCCTTCAGAATGGGAGAAAATAATAGCAAATGAAGCAACTGACAACTAATCTCAAAAATATACAAGCAACCCCTGCAGCTTGATTCCAGAAAAATAAACTATCCAATCAAAAAATGGGCCAAAGAACTAAATAGACATTTCTCCAAAGAAGACATATGGATGGCTAACAAACACATGAAAAGATGCTCAACATCACTCATTATCAGAGAAATGCAAATCAAAACCACAATGAGGTACCATTTCACAGCAGTCAGAATGGCTGCGATCCAAAAGTCTGCAAGCAATAAATGCTGGAGAGGGTGTGGAGAAAAGGGAACCCTCCTACACTGTTGGTGGGAATGCAAACTAGTATGGTCACTATGGAGAACAGTGTGGAGATTCCTTAAAAAACTGGAAATAGAACTGCCTTATGACCCAGCAATCCCACTGCTGGGCACACACAATGAGGAAACCAGAATTGAAAGAGACAACGTGTACCCCATGTTCATCACAGCACTGTTTATAATAGCCAGGACATGGAAGCAACCTAGATGTCCATCAGCAGATGAATGGATAAGAAAGCTGTGGTACATATACACAATGGAGTATTACTCAGGCATTAAAAAGAATACATTTGCATGATTTCTAATGAGGTGGATGAAACTGGAGCCGATTATACAGAGTGAAGTAAGCCAGAAAGAAAAACACCAATCCAGTATACTAACGCATATATATGGAATTTAGAAAGATGGTAACAATAATCCTGCATGCGAGACAGCATAAGAGACACAGATGTATAGAACAGTCTTTTGGACTCTGTGGGAGAGGGAGAGGGTGGGATGATTTGGGAGAATGGCATTGAAACATGTGTAATATCATATAAGAAACGAATCGCCAGTCTAGGTTCGATGCAGGATACAGGATGCTTGGGGCTGGTGCACTGGGATGACCCAGACAGATGGTATGGGGAGGGTGGTGGGAGGAGGGTTCAGGATTGGGAACACATGTACACCCGTGGTGGATTCATGTTGATATATGGCAAAACCAATGAAGTACTGTAAAGTAAAATAAAGTAAAATTTTTAAAAAAGAAGAAAAAAAATAAAGTAACTAGCAATAAAATTGGATTTAATAGTAAAAAATAAATAAATAAATGAAATGGACTAGTTGGATCTCCTTGCAGTCCAAGGGACGCTCAAGAATCTTTTCCAACACTACAATTGAAAAGCATCAATTCTTCAGTGCTCAGCTTTCTTAATAGACCAACTCTCACATCCATACATGACTAATAGAAAAACCAAAGCTTTGACTAGACAGACCTTTGTTAGCAAAGTAATATCTCTGCTTTTTAATATGCTAAGTTGCACAAAACTTTTCTTCCAAGGGACAAGCATATTTTAATTTCATGGCTGTAGTCACCACCTGCGGTGATTTTGGAGCCCCCCCAAATAAAGTCCCTCACTGTTTCCATTGTTTCCCCATCTATTGACCATGAAGTGATGGAACTGGAAGCTATGCTCTTAGTTTTTTGAATATTGAGTTTTTAAGCCAACTTTTTCACTCTCCTCTTTCATTTTCATCAAGAGGCTCTTTAGTTCTTCTTCACTTTCTGCCATACGGATTGTGTCATCTGCATATCTGAGGTTATTGATATTTCTCCTAGCATTCTTGATTTCAGCTTGTGCTTCATCCAGCCCAGCATTTCATATGCTGTACTCTACATATAAATTAAACAAGCAGGGTGAAAATATACAGCCTTGATGTACTTCTTTCCTGATTTGGAACCAGTCTGTTTTCTGTGTCCATTTCTAACTGTTGCTTCTTGAACTGCATACAGATTTCTCAGGAGGCAGGTCAGGTAGTCGGGTATTCCCATCTCTGTAAGAATTTTTCACAGCTTGTTGTGATCCATACAGTCAAAGGCTTTTACGTAGTCAATAAAGCTGAAGTAGATGGTTTTCTGGAACTCTCTTGCTTTTTTGATGATCCAATGGATGTTGGCAATTTGATCTCTGGTATCTCTGCTTTTTCTAAATCCAGATTGAACATCTGGAAGTTCACGGTTCACATACTGTTAAAACCTGGCTTGGAGAATTTTGATCATTAATTTGCTAGCGTGTAAGATGAGTGCAGTTGTGTGGCAATTTGAGTATTATTTGGCATTGCCTCTCTTTGGGATTGGAATGAAAACTGACCTTTTCCAGTCCTGTGGCCACTGCTGAGTTTTCCAAATTTGCTAGCATATTGAGTGCAGCACTTTCACAGCATCATCTTTTAGGATTTGAAATAGCTCAACTGGAATTCCATCACCTCCTCTAGCTTTGTTCATAGTAATACAGTAGGAGGGGTGAAATCACATTTAGAATAAAACCCCATACCCACCAGAGATACTTAGAAGGCTCAAACAAAATCTTGTGTACACCGGGAGACCCCACAGAGACTCAGTCAGACCTGCCTTTGAGTGTTTGAGTGTCTCCTATGGAGGTACGTACGGGTCAGCAGTGGCCTGCTGCAGGGGCAGGGGCTCTGGGTGCAGCAGACCTGGGTGTGGCATAAGCCCTCTTGAGGAGATAGCCATTAACCCCACCACAGAGCCGCCAGAACTTACGCAAGACTGGGAAATAGACTCTTGGAGGGCACAAACAAAACCTTGCCTGCACCGGGACCCAGGAGAAAGGAGCAGTGACCCCACTAGAGACTGACCCAGACTAGCCTCTGAGTACCCAGGAGTCTCCATCAGAGGCATGGATCAGTGGTGGCATGATCACAGAGAATGAATTAAAATGACCACATGGACCACAGCCTTGTCTAATTCAATGAAACTATGAGCCATGCCATGTAGGGTCATTCAGGACGGATAGGTCATGGTGTAGAGTTCTAACAAAATGTGATTCACTGGAGAAGGGAACGGCAAACCACTTCAGTATTCTTGCCTGGAGAACCCCATGAACAGTATGAAAAGGCAAAAAGATACACACTACTATATATATAATATATATATAAAATAACCACAAGGACCTATTATATAGCATAGGGAACTATATTCCATATTTTATAATAATCTATAAGGGAAAAATCTGAAAAAAGAATAGATATCTATATCTATATCTGCATCACTTTGCTATATACCTAAAGCTAATACAACATTACAAAACAATTATACTTCAGTAAAAAGTTTTTTTAAAAAATTATGTGGAAATACAGAGATCCTAGCCTAGCCAAAATAATCTTGAGCAAAATGATGAAAGTTGAAGGACAACTCTAGAGTAATTAAGATAAGGTGCTAGTTGCATACAAATTGACAATTAGAGACATGGAACAGAATAGACAGTCCAAAAGTACACCCACGCTTACATAGTGAATTGCTTTTTGGTCAAGGCCACAAAGCATTTCAATGGGGAAAGAAAGGTCTTTTCACAAAGTGGTGCTAGAACAATTGGCTATATTTTTTAAAGAGGAAACTTGACTTATACCTCATAGACCATAAATAAAAATTAATTGAAAAAGAGTATAGCCACAAACATAAAAGTTAAAAATATTAAGCTTCACAAGGAAACAAATAATAGGAAAAACCATTGCGAATTTAGGGATATGCAAAGGTTTTATATACTGGACCCAGGTGTATAGGTAGGACTTTTCATGAAAGAAAAATGTGATAAAATATAGTTTATCAAAGCCAAAACTGTGTGCTCAATAAATACATTAATAAAGTAAATGACTGAGTCATAGATTGGGAGAAAATACTTAACAATACATATGTCTAAGGAAGTACATGTATTCAGAATATATATACTGCAAAAAGATCCAACCAGTCCATCCTAAAGGAGATCAGTCCTGGGTGTTCATTGAAAGGACTGGTGTTGAAGCTGAAACTCCAGTACTTTGGCCACCTCATGTGAAGAGTTGACTCATTTGAAAAGACCCAGATGCTGGGAAGGATTGTGGGCAGGAGGAGACGGGGACGACAGAGGATGAGATGGCTGGATGGCATCACCGACTCAATGGGCATGGGTTTGGGTAGACTCCAGGAGTTGGTGATGGACAGAGGCCTGGCGTGCTGCGATTCATGGGGTCACAAAGAGTCAGACACGACTGAGTGACTGAACTGAACTGAGAATACATAAACTCCTATAATTCAATAATAAAAAGACAAAAAACCCAATAAAAATAGGCAGAATACTTAAACAGTTACTTTACAAAGGAATGTATATGAATGGCCATTGAGAAAATGAAAAAGTACACAGCATCATTAGTCATAAGAGAAATGAAAATTAAAACCACAATGAAATGCCATTACATACTGAGCAGATAGCTAAAGTTAAAAAACACAGGAGACATCAAACACTGGCTGAGATGAGAGCAACCAGAACTTTTATACAGCAGGAGTGCAAAATTATCCAATGTCTTTAGCAACGGGTCTGGTAATTTTTCATAAAGATAAGGATATTCCTGCCCTCTGAGCCAGTGGTTCATCTTCTAGATAGGTTTCCATGAGAAACAAAAGTATTATGTCCACAAAATGAGTCGTACAAGAATGTTAATAGGAGTTTTACTAACAGAAGCTGGAAGCTGGAAGAAGCCCAAGTATCTAGCAATGTGATATGGATTAAGAATTTTGCCATAGCTATAAAAATTAAAAGTCACATAGCAACAGAAATAAAGATATTACTGTTTCTTGGAATAGAATGGATGAATCTCAAAAACCTTATATTAAGCTAAATAATCTAAACACAAAATGGTAGAAACTATATTATTACATTTATGTGAAGTTCTGAAGAGGTAAAATTAATGTAAGAGAACAAAGTCAGTGCTCTGGTTGAAACTAGAGGGTTGAAATAAGAGGGGAGGAGCGAGAGAATATTTCTTGCATGGAGGTTTTATTTGATATCTTGATAAGATCTAGATTTTATAGTGGTGTGCTGGCTGACAAACTGACTCAGCAACAAAGAGCCCCAGTTTTTAGCATTTGTAGATTTTTCTTTTGGTATTAATATTCCTACAAATGGTTGAATAGCTGACTTGCAAAAATTTTATATAGATCAGTCCTTGTAATGTGGTTCTAGCATGCTGCTGAATATTGGTGTGTGCAGTCAGCCAAGGTCATCAAACCATACCCAAAAGATCCATACATTTCACTGCATGCAAATTACACCTTAATAAAAAAATATGAGAAAATAAGAATTTATCAGCTCTACAAGAGAGTCTAGCTAAGCACAATTTTCCCAACAAGCCACACTTTCAGTTTAGCTTCTCTTTTCTTGTTGTTTTGATAGAACCTCCTAGAAAATAGTTACTTTATGTTGTTTGCCTGCTCTCTAAGAACACTGAATGGTTATTAAATATTAGACTTTATATCCAAGTTAAAGTGAGTCATTCAGTCATGTCCAACTCTTTGTGACCCCAGGGACTATGAAGGTAATGGAATTCTCCAGGCCAGAATACTGGAGTGGGTAGCCTTTCCCTTCCCCAGGGGATCTTCCCAACCCAGGGATTGAACCGAAGTCTCCTACATTGCAGGCGAGTTCTTTACCAGCTGAGCCATAAGGGAAGCCCAATAATGTATTAAGTAAGTATGCTATTCACCCCATTAAATTTTAATAAAGTAGAATTAACCCACTGAAATAATGTTCTAATGTCACAGTAAGTTGGGAATTGCAGAGGCAAGCCACAAATATCAGGATGCAACCAAAGACAGGTGGGCATGAAACAATTCTGATGGTCATACGGCAACCAAGTATGTTAAGTAAGCCTACGCAGATGCTAAATATTAAAAGTTAATATTTGGGAACTCTGGGGTTTTCATGTTATTGTTTATTTGTTAAGTCATGTCTGACTCTTTTGTGACCCCTTGGACTGTAGTCTGCCAGGCTTCTCTGTCCATGAGATTTCCCAGGCAAGCCTACTGGAGTGGGTTGTCATTTCCTTCTCCATATGGTCAAGTGGATATGTCCAAATACCAGGATCTGCCTATCTTCATACTAGTTCAGAGGACCAACACAAGCAGGTAATTCGTGACTTTTGTTGACTGAGTCTAATCATATGGGCACTTAGATGGTTCTCTTAGGAATTTCAACAGCTATACTCAGGGACCAAATACCATTTGTTTAATTGAGTTAAATTTTCCTGAAGTACCTTTTGCTCAAGGTATTCAGGAAAGACCATGTGCAAGTTGAAATTACAAAGAAAACCACTGACAGAGTGAACATAACAGAGCAGAAGCAGAAAGAGGACAAGAAACACTATGAGTTGAGGTTCAGACAACATTTGATGATAATAACTGCAGGTACCATCTATTGTGCCATTACTTTATACCAAGTTTTTTTATTTGTAAACTTTTTCAATCATTTGGGCCTCCTCGATGGCTCAGTGGGTAAAAAGAATCTGCCTGCAATGTGAGAGACACAGGAGAGGAGGGTTCGATCCCTGGGCCTGGAAGATTCCCTAGAAGAGGAAAATGGCAATGCACTCCAACATCCTTACCTAAAAAATCCCATGGACAGAGGAACCTGGTGGGCTACAGTCCAAAGGCTCGCAAAGAGTTGGACACAACTGAGCAACTAAGCACCATATTCAGTCATTACAAGATTACAGAGATATTTCAGTTAGTCAAGACCAAGGAAAGCAGAGTCATTGTAAGTATTAAGGAATGCAGATTTGTTATATGAATTATACTTGGAACAAACTGGAAGGAGGCAAGAAAGTGAAAACCTGGAAGACAAGGGTGGGAAGGAATAAGAGAAAACACTGCTATTGAGCCAGCCTGATGCCTGGCACAGGCAGACAAATCAGAGCATGAAGATAAATGCAAGAAGCCTAACTAACATATCTGCCACTAAAGCAGAGTTGCAGGAAGTGAAAGTGAAATGGTTTGTCACTCAGTTTTGTCTGACTCTTTTCGACCCCATGGACTGTAGTTTGCCAGGCTCCTCTGTCCATGGGATTCTCCAGGCAAGAATACTGGAGTAGGTTGCCATGCCCTCCTCCAGGGGATCTTCCTGATCCAGAAATCAAACCTCCTGCACTGCAGGCAGATTCTTTACCATCTGAGCTACCAGGAGGTTTGCTTTCTGGGAAACTGTTGCTTCTCTGTAGTTCCTGCTTTTGTGAGTCCACAGCCAAGCACTTAGTTGCTGGCCTGCTACCACTGTTGGTCGTCAAAGCCAGCCACTAGTAAGAGGAGTTAGCTGTGGAATGGAGGATTGTGAGGGCACGCTGACACCGCCAGGCATTTCCACACTCGTTCACTATGACGTCAGATCGTGCTGATCTTCTGAAAGGAATGACTTCCGCTTCACTTCACCTTCCTAATCCCAAGCATATTTCTCTTTTGACCAACTCTAACCATGTTGTGAAGAGGATCTTAGGAAATACAGATCTTTGGGTGGAGGAGCCTGGTAGGCTGCAGTCCATGGGGTCGCTAAGAGTCAGACACGACTGAGTGATTTCACTTTCACTTTTCACTTTCACGCATTGGAGAAGGACATGGCAACCCACTCCAGTGTTCTTGCTTGGAGAATCCCAGGGACAGGGGTGCCTGGTGGGCTGCTGTCTATGGGGTTGCACAGAGTCAGACACAACTGAAGTGACTTAGCAGCAGCAGCAGCAGCTTTAGCCAAGTATAAACAGAACAAAGTCACACAATATAATTTCCCAATTTACAGATAAGAGAAGGAAAGATCAAGCCGGTGATAACTATTTGCCCAGGTTGTTATACACTTCATACTGTATACCCAGGTGCATCTGATACAAGCTGTGTCTTAGCAGCATTCTATGGCTATCTTCACGGATATTTCTTTCAAGGGCTTTGTGGTTCCAGGTCCATGTTGCCACATTCGACCTGTTTCCTTGAGGGGTTTATGTACTTTTGTAACCAAGCAACCTCATGTATAGTTTTAGTGAAGATTAAATGAGGCTGTATAGAAAGTGTATTTAATAATACTTTGCCTATGAGCTCTTGGTAGCTTGTGGCGATTGGTGTAATGATATCTCTGATAATGATGAATAGTCTTTACCTTCAGGCAGCTTAATAAAGGAAAAGGCATGAGCCAGAGATTCTGGACAAAAGTTTAGTTTTGCTATTTAATCTCTGCTGTAGTCAAGACCTGTGAATTTCACTTTTTAAAAAAAAAAATCCCTAAATGAGGATAATACTTTTTCTCTGACAAGTTCCCATGATTTTTGTGAAGATAATACATATATACATATTTGTGTATATCTGCATATTTTTATATATACGTTATTTTATTGCAACAGTGTCTCCTGAGCCTGTTTTCCTCTACCTTTGAGAGTGGTTTAGCCCCTTCTTTTTTAGAGTTAAACCTCTAACTGTAACAATCTCTATTGTCCAGGGAGGTTTTGAAGAAGACATAAGGAAAATGTGTGCAAAATATAATCTACAAACCAAAATGAAGCAATATGATTGCTGGATCACCTCCCTTTTGGTGACTTCCTTTAGAAAACTTTAAAAAGGTAAGCTTGTTGCTGTGCCCACCTAGCCCCACTCAGTCAACTCCCACCCGACTCTGCAAAAGCTTTGAGCTGGGCTGTCTCTGCAAATCCTCTGAGCCATTGCCGCTGTCTCTATGTTCTGCCCCCTCACCTGGGCAGAGGGAGATTTCAGAGTGGTTATCTCTGAATTTCCCATTCCTTGAAGGAAGCTGTATTTCTAATCTGCAGCGCGACGACCTTTTGCTTACCCTGTTAGATAAAAATCACAGGCTCCCTTATCAGCACAGAGCTGAGAGGAGGCTTGCAAATTGAATATAGACTTTACCTGTGAGCGGCATGAAAACTCAGCTAAAACTAGTGCATCCTTGCATGTAACATTCATTGCCAGTATGGTGTTTCTCTAACCACAGCTCACACCAGCATTTGGAAGACAATTATGCCTCCTTCAAATTAAGAACTTAGCAACAGTTCCACTCTAGAGGATTTACAGGAGAAAGTACACTGCAATCTTTGTTGTGGTTTAAAAAAAAAAAAAAAGGCAAAGGAAATGCATGGGATATTGCCTCATCACAGACAGCCAAGCATTTTTACCTGGGCTGTTTTTCCTCTAAAGAACTGAAATACCACCCAGACGAGCATCCAGTGTGTCTCATGTCTCTTAACAACGAGTGCTGCTGTACTTGCCACACTCTGCAAGGCCGTAGGTGTCATGATATGGTAGAAAGTATGTGGATTATTTTTTGGCCAGTTCGACTTGAATTTCTGGATCCAATCTTCTTTTCTGTTTAATTTTGTGTTTATTCTTACTTATGCTTTTCCTTCAGAAAACACTGCCAACTTCAGAGTTTCCATCTTTTTGAAATACATATATATAGATATAGATATTCTGATAAAGAGTAAGAGCTGAATATGTCTTTGCTTCCTCCTTTTCCTGCTCTCCTCCTAGAGCTGTAAATGGAGAGACCAGCTTTGTGAACTGGTAATTGGCTTGCACTCAATAACACCCCAGGAACCTCTGAGAAGTTTCTTAAGAATCTTTTTGAACCTGAGTCTCTAGACTCAAGACAAAGGCTCAGAACAGCAAGGACTCTATAGCTACATCTCTGTGTGATGATATCAAATGCAGACCAAAGACAGCAGGCTGTGCTGATCATTAAATATGCACCTATAAACACGAAAATTAGCTTGGGTCATAACTAAAATTCCCAGCAGTCCCCAAGCCTTCTGAAAGAAGAAATGGAGTATCAAATCTTCTCCAAATAGAAAGAGGAGTCAGGTGTTAGGTACCTGAGCTAATTACCTAAGAAGATCACCTGAGGCTAAATCAAGTGTTTTCTGATTAGCAGACAGTGCAACAGCTCTAATCTAATAAATTACCAATCAGGGATGATCCTCAGAATGAGAGCTGTAAGAGGGAGAAAAGGTCCTTTTTCTGTCTGAGACCATGCTGAGGACTGCCATCATCCAGGCCTCCTTTGTCTGGATTCGTAGCACCTGGAGGAAAGCTAAGAATACACACATTTGCCTTTGAGACTCACCTGAATTGAAGGGGTTAGTGAGTCTGGAGCTCTGAAGCCTTTTCAGGAGGCTTCAAAAGGAGAGTAGTTAATTAGTTTGCAGTGAGATGTCTAGGTGCTCAGGAAAGGGAGTGGACGACGCTAACTGCATGGCTCTCGCCTGCTGCACTGATTCATCCTGCATTACCTTCCTCCTGCTGCTGCTGCTGAGTCGCTTCAGTCGTGCCTGACGCTGTGCGACCCCATGGACTGCAGCCTACCAGGCTCCTCCGTCCATGGGATTTTCCAGGCAAGGGTACTGGAGTGGGGTGCCATTGCCTTCTCCGCATTACCTTCCTGGGGGCAGGCAATCCATTTCCATCTTTCAGCATCACTGGGCTCTGCTTTATGATGGCAGGACTGTGAGTGTACCATTCACCTTTTTGCAGGAAGAAGGATAGACTTGCTACTTCTTTTCGTTCTCCTGTTCTTGTGATTGTCACACCATCACCCTGGAGGCAACAGTTTCTTCCATAGAAGCAGCTGCATCTGCTTTTTGGTGTTTCCAGCACTCACAGAAATAGCCTCATTGAGCCCTCTCAAAGATATCCATAGCAGCATCACCCCACAGGACCCCTCCTAGTATCCTGAGCTACAAGCACATGTCAAGTGTCAACTCCAAGTAGCCCCTCCTTCAGGCTTTATTAAGTCCTACCTCTTGCTTTTGTTGCACAGTCCAGAGGGGCTGCTTCCTGCAGTTATTTCCTGAGACTTCTCTCTCTTTTTTTACCCTTTTTGTCACCTAGCTGGATGAATTCTAGTTAACCGTGTTGTATAGTAAATTACTTCCATTAAAATTGCTATGCGATTTCTATATCCTCTGACATTTATAGAAATCGGTACCCAAAAAACCCAGACCACCCAAGACAAGGTTGTGAATTGGTTTGGAAGTGTCCTTGAATTTGAATGCAGTTAGGCACCTTGCCAGCAGGAAATGAGATGCTAGTAATGCATGGCATGCAGTGGCATCACAATTAATCAAGCTGTCACTTGCACTAAATGGTAATAATTGTGCCTACTGAATAGTTCTGCCTCCTGATGGGACCCTAAATGATATACTTTATTTTGGGAGTCTCTTCAATAGGAATTTTACCTGCCTATGGCTTTCCTTGGCTTTCAGAATAAAATCCAAACTTCATCTCATGGCTTTTACTTCTCCATGTCCCTTTCCAACACTGGGTCCTACCTTCCTTACAAACCTTCGGTCTTCCTTCTTACCCTAAGGAGAGGAAGTTTTACCCCACCGGAGGGCCTATGCCATAGTGGTTCCCTCCAGCTGCAATGCTCTCTAGCTGATCTTTGTACAGCTGGCTTATTCTCATTATTCAGAATGGAGCTCTAAGGTCACTTTATTGGAAAGTCCTTCCCTGACCAGACAACTGCTGGAAAACGTGGTCAGTACTTTTTCACTTGAATATCACTCAAATTAACTGAGAAAAAAATAGAAAAATATCATTGTATTTTCAACAGATTACAAATAAGTAATGCAGACAAGAACATACAACTGTTAATCATTATTTAAATAATTGAAATGCCTATTTAGTTTCAGATAAATGAAATTAAATCAGCTTCCCTGGTAGCTCAGCTGGTGGAGAATCTACCTGCAATGCAGGAAACCCCAGTTAGATTGCTAGGTTGGGAAGATCCCCTGGACGAGGGCATGGCAACCCACTCCAGTATTCTTACCTGGAGAATCCCCATGGACAAAGGAGCCTGGAAGGCTACAGTACACAGTGTTACAAAGAGGTGAACACGACTGAATTGCTAAGCACAGGAAATGTTCTTTTGGATCTTCCCAGGTGGCACTCATGGTAAAGAACCCACCTGCAAGTGCAGGAGACAAAGAGAAGTCGGTTCGATCCCTTTTACTTTATGTATGTAGTTTTTGTAAATAAAAACTCCCCCACACACCCCTTTTTTTTTTTGGAGAGGACAAGGGATCAATAAATAAATAGCACTGAGAAATCAACAATGCCTATTGGATCTTTATCAACTTGCCATGTCTTCCAACATTTGCTCCTATCATTCTTCCAGAACAGAACTGAGCCCATTAGGAATGCTTGTTGAACTTGTAAGTATGTAGAATTAGTGTTGGTTAGAATTCTATAAGAATTGTGCAATTTCAAAAGTTGGGGAATTCCCTGTGGACCAGTGGTTAAGAATCTGCCTGCCAATGCAGGGACATGGATTTATCCCTGGTTCCAGAAGATTCCACATGCCAAGTAGCAACTAAGCCCATGGGCCACAACTAGTGAAGCCCATGTGCCCAGAGGCCGTGCTCTGCAACAAGAGAAGCCACTGGAACCAGAGGCCTCTACACCACAAGGAAGAGAACCACCCCACTGCAACTAAGACAAAGTCTGCACAGCAGAGATGACCCATTACAGTCAAAAAATAATAATGAAATAAAAATTTTAAAAAGTTGAAAAGTTAGAAGTAAAAAATAACACTAAGAAAATATGGCAAAGTTAAGTATTTGGATAGGCAAACTTGAAAGAGGTCTTTAAAGTGATGAACTGTTAGCAAAAACACTTGGAATTAACTATCCCTTTCATAGCAGGACTGATATATATTTAAAAAGTAGGTGAATTTGAAGATGCTCTTTTAACATTAATATGAAAAGAAATTTGTCCACTGCTGGATAAGTATTAACAAGAGAAGGGATGGGGGTTTACAATAAAGAATCTAGGGTGACAGCTCCTGACACCCTCTGGAAGACCCAGCACTATCCAGAAGTCCTTGGCAGCCCTTCCAGACGTTCATCACACTCCAGACATCACAGTGGTAGAAAGCACTTGGAATCCTGCAGCTGACACAGCTGGGGGAAGTTGGAAGCAACAAAAAACAGAAACACAGGGAGGTTGGCAATTAAAAAAGGAAAGCTCAGAGTTCTTGGCAGGTGCTGGTTAGATGATACATGGTAAGAAATCCCTTATTCATTCACAAAGCCCAAATGCTCAGCCAAGTGGCCTTCTATTCTGCCAAAAAGGCAGAATGACATTCATGGAAAGATTTTCTTTTCTTAATTCTGGAAGATTTCTAAAGACATAGGGCTGTGATTCACTCTTCCCACAACTCCTAGATTCAACTTAGCGTATCTTAGAGCCATTACATAAACTTCCTGTATTACATCACTTTGTATACATTAGAAGCATAGGTCATTTAAAGGACATGTGTAAAAATACTGATAAGATACTGAGAATGCTGACTTAATTCTCCACCAGGTACTCGCCACCACCATACATATACACACTTTCTATGCTTTATAATTAAATTATTTAAAAACAACTTCCATATTGGCTACTTTGCTTGGTAATCTGGTGATAGGCGAGTTATATCTCCATATTAATATGGAACAGATTTAACCCAAGGTCTTCCTTCCATATAGGCTGATTGAATTGAATTTGGGTTAGACTTAAAAATTCACTTCTGAGAAAAAACTCCCATGAGCAAAAATGAAAAACGAGACTCCAGCTATAATAAAAATATATATATAGTTATAAAATAGGAGAAGGCTCTTGAGAGTCCATTGGACAGCAAGGAGATTAAACCAGTCAATCCTAAAGGAAATCAATCCTGAATACTCACTGGAAAGATTGATGCTGAAGCTGAAGCTCCAATACTTTGGCCACCTGATGCTAAGAGCTGACTCCCTGGAAAAGACCCTGATGCTGGGAAAGATTGAGGGCAGGAGCAGAAGGGGACGACAGAGGATGAGATGGTGAATCACATCACCGTCTCAATGGACATGAGTCTGAGAAAACTCCGGAAGATGATGAAGCACAGGGAAGCCTGGCATGCACAATCCATGGAGTCACAAAGGGTCAGACACAATGAAGCGAGTGACTGAACAATAACAAAAATAAAATAGGAGAGATTTATATCTCTATTAGGCTTATTTCTAGCTGACAATATTCCATCCTATTTAACTTGTAAGACCTATTTTCAAAAGAGAAAACTTCCATGGGAAAGGCAAGGATAAGGAAGAGTTTGGTTGTCTCTAGCAGATTATCTTTGAGTCACATGTTTTCTCTTTGTTCTGCAAAGCCAGGGTATTTGTGTTTTCAAAGTTGTCTTTGTCTTGTCTTCAAAGAGACAAGAATTTAGAAGCACTTAAACCATCCACTCTTTTTTTTTTTTTTCTTTAGTTAGGTTTTTATTTATACATGTCCTTTACCATTTTCTCTATTTTTTTTAAGTTATAATGATTTTATTTTATTTTTACTTTTTAATTTTTATTTTTACTTTATTTTACTTTACAATACTGTATTGGTTTTGCCATACATTGACATGAATCCAGCATGGGTGTATATGCGTTCCCAAACATGAAACCCCTCCCACCTCCCTCCCCATAACATCACTCTGGGTCATCACCGTGCACCAGCCCCAAGCATGCTGTATCCTGCGTCGGACATAGACTGGCGATTTGATTCTTACATGATAGCATACATGTTACAATGCCATTCTCCCACATCATCCCACCCCCTCCCTCTCCCTCTGAGTCCAAAAGTCCGTTATACACATCTGTGTCTTTTTAGCTGTCTTGCATACAGGGTCGTCACTGTCATCTTTCCAAATTCCATATATATGTGTTAGTATACTGTATTGGTGTTCTTCTTTCTGGCTTACTTCACTCTGTATAATCGGCCCCAGTTTCATCCATCTCATCAGAACTGATTCAAATGTATTCTTTTTAATGGCTGAGTAATACTCCATTGTGTATATGTACCACAGCTTTCTTATCCATTCATCTGCTGATGGACATCTAGGTTGTTTCCATGTCCTGGCTATTATAAACAGTGCTGCGATGAACATTGGGGTACATGTGTCTCTTTCAATTCTGGTTTCCTCGGTGTGTATGCCCAGCAGTGGGATTGCTGGGTCATAAGGTAGTTCTATTTGCAATTTTTTAAGGAATCTCCACACTGTTCTCCAAAGTGGCTGTACTAGTTTGCATTCCCACCAACAGTGTAGGAGGGTTCCCTTTTCTCCACACCCTCTCCAGCATTTATTGCTTGCAGATTTTTGGATCGCAGCCATTCTGACTGGTGTGAAGTGGTACCTCATTGTGGTTTTGATTTGCATTTCTCTAATAATGAGTGATGTTGAGCATCTTTTCATGTGTTTGTTAGCCATCCGTATGTCTTCTTCGGAGAAATGTCTATTTAGTTCTTTGGCCCATTTTTTGATTGGATAGTTTATTTTTCTGGAATTGAGCTGCATAAATTGCTTGTATATTTTTGAGATTAGTTGTTTGTCAGTTGCTTCATTTGCTATTATTTTCTCCCATTCAGAAGGCTGTCTTTTCACCTTGCTTATAGTTTCCTTTGTTGTGCAGAAGCTTTTAATTTTAATTAGATCCCATTTGTTTATTTTGCTTTTATTTCCAGTATCCTGGGAGGTGGGTCATAGAGGATCCAGCTGTGATTTATGTCGGAGAGTTAAACCATCCACTCTTGATGAAAATGAGAGTGAAAGTTCAACATTCAGAAAACGAAGATCATGGCATCCGGTCCCATCACTTCAAGGGAAATAGATGGGGAAACAGTGGAATCAGTGTCAGGCTTTATTTTGGGGGGCTCCAAAATCACTGCAGATGGTGACTGCAGCCATGAAATTAAAAGAAGCTTACTCCTTGGAAGGAAAGTTATGACCAACCTAGATAACATATTGTAAAGCAGAGACATTACTTTGCCAACAAAAGTTCATCTAGTCAAGGCTATGGTTTTTCCTGTGGTCATGTATGGATGTGAGAGTTGGACTGTGAAGAAAGCTGAGCGCCAAAGAATTGATGCTTTTGAACTGTGGTGTTGGAGAAGACTCTTGAGAGTCCCTTGGACTGCAAGGAGATCCAACCAGTCCATTCTGAAGGAGATCAGCCCTGGGTGTTCTTTAGAAGGAATGATGCTAAAGCTGAAGCTCCAGTACTTTGGCCACCTCATGTGAAGAGTTGACTCATTGGGAAAGACTCTGATGCTAGGAGGGATTGAGGGCAGGAGGAGAAGGGGACGACAGAGGATGAGATGGCTGGATGGCATCACGGACTCAATGGACGTGAGTCTGAGTGAACTCCAGGAGTTGGAGGCCTGGCGTGCTGCGATTCATGGGGTCGCAAAGAGTCGGACACGACTGAGCAACTGAACTGAACTGACTGAAACCATCCAAATTTCCTTCTGAAATTGGAGTATAGATCTTTTGGTTTATATGAAAAACAGTGTCAAATCAGATATTTTATCTTACAACCCAATTTCTTGTTGTTGTTTTTTCACTAAGTTGTGTCTGACTCTTTCGTGACCCCATGGACTGTAGCCTGCCAGGCTCCTCTGTCCATGGGATTCTCCAGGCAAGAATACTGGAGTGGGTTGCCATTTCCTTCTCCAGGGAATCTTCCCCACTCAGAAATGAAACCTATGTCTACTGCATTGGCAGGCAGATTCTTTACCACTGAGCCACCTGGTGAGCCCACAACCCAAACAATAGAAACTTCTATTTATTTTTAGTTTGTTTATAGGCTGGATTGAACACAGCCCCTTTTGTTCTCAAAAGGATTTAAGATAGTTGAAATATGCAAACATCTTAAATGCAGGAACTTTAAATAGAGAAGACAACAGAGGCAAAAGTAAGGGGAGATATCAAGGTAGGATCAAATGGAATTTAATACACTAATAGTTTGCCTCTTAACTTTCATTAGAGAATACAACTGTGTTCAATCTTTTTAGCTACCAATGGGCATAGAGAAACATAATTATCTATGTGGTTCAAAATGGCCACAAGATGGAAAATGAACCCAATGACTTTAGAAAAGAGTATTATCTGGGGGAAAATGACACATTTTCTCCCCTATTTTTTAAAGAAAGGATACCCTTCAACATAATGAATGAAGTCTTTATTTTAAATATGTTTCAAAGTACTGTTTCACATAATGCTTCTCAATGTAGGCTAGCAGCCATTATTCCTATTATAAACCTATTAAACCACTTACAATTTACCAAAGAGAATTTGAGGCTGAATGATATGATGCAGCAAAAGAATGAGATTCTAAGGACCCAGCTCAGGAAAGAGGTAGATAATACATAATTTGGACCAGTGGTTCTTGCCCTGACTGCACATTAGAAATGTGAGTCGATTAAAAAAACTGCTGACGAACCTGTGCCATCCCTGATAAATTAAATTATAACCTCTGTAGGTGAATCCCACAGAAAGGTATATTTTTCAAAGTTTCCCAGATGAGTCTAATATGTTTCCAGAAATTATTGAGAAAAATGAATGAGCTGCAAAGCCTTTGGTCAATGCCCATACAGAGTAAATTTTAGCCACATTTTAGAAATTGGGTATGGTAGATCTGAAATTTTATTCTGTGAAAAGTACTAGGAGCACATTTAGTTATACTGTGAGATGAGCAAAGAGCCCTGTGCTACAAATGTTTTCATCTAAAACTGGATGATCAAAACACAGATTTTCTGTGCAAAGGGAGTTCAGTTCAGTCGCTCAGTCGTGTTTGACTCATTGCGACCCTATGAACCGCAGCACGCCAGGCCTCCCTGTCCATCACCAACTCCCGGAGTTCACCCAAACCCATGTCCATCGAGTCGGTGATGCCATCCAGCCATTTCATCCTCTGTCGTCCCCTTCTTCTCCTGCCCCCAATCCCTCTCAGCTTAGGGTCTTTTCCAATGAGTCAACTCTTCGCATGAGGTGGCCAAAGTATTGGAGTTTCAGCTTCAGCATCAGTCCTTCCAATGAACACCCAGGACTGATCTCCTTTAGGATGGGCTGGCAGAGGGAGTACCTATGGACAAAGCCAAATCCCTCCTATGGAAATGAGTACTGGTAAAAATATGGGGATGAATAGCTGCTGGCTTCCCTCACAGGAGGGGAGCTTGTTCCTGTTCACAAAGCACTTTCACACCCATAGTGTCAATTGAGCCATATAATAGGATTTGAAGAGGATGCAGTATCAGGTCAGTTCAGTTCAGTTCAGTCTCTCAGTCATGTCCAACTGTTTGCGACCCCATGAATCGCAGCATGCCAGGCCTCCCTGTCCATCACCAACTCCCGGAGTTCACTCAGACTCACGTGCATTGAGTCCATGATGCCATCCAGCCATCTCATCCTCGGTCATCCCCGTCTCCTCCTGCCCTCAATCCCTCCCAGCATCAGAGTCTTTTCCAATGAGTCAACTCTTTGCATGAGGTGGCCAAAGTACTGGAGTTTCAGCTTAACATCATTCCTTCCAAAGAAATCCCAGGGCTGATCTCCTTCGGAATGGACTGGTTGGATCTCCTTGCAGTCCAAGGGACTCTCAACATTTTATCAATTATTTAACAGCATTCTAAGAAGCCAAATCATTTGCTTACGGTCAGTTAGCTAGTGCGGACCAAGAACTAGAAGTCACCTCTGCTGACAACTAACTCAGTTATTTTTGAAACAGGTATTTCATCTCTCTGATTTCAAGCATCCAAAACTTGCTCTGCTGGATCCGTCCTAGGGAAGACGCTGAAGAAAGAGGAAAGCAAATGAGTGTCTTTTGATGCCAGCTCTTCCTTCAGTTACTGTCTCATGACTTTGCTCCCCTCCTCTGTAGAGTGTCATGAGAGCCTTATCCACACTGTTTATCTCTCCTTCTGCATTTCTAGGTCTCTATTCATTGTAACCTAGTTAGGCTTTAGTCAGCACTGCGCTGAACAGGTCTGGAAAGTTCACTGTGGTAGCCAGCCTCCAAAACAGCCTCCCATATTCCCCAAATTCTGCTCTATAGTCTCTGCGTCACGTTTCGAGGTGTGCCACAGTTGGCCTGTGTGACTGATAACACACAGGGGAATTATGGTATATCACTTCTGAGATTAGGCTGTAAAGACTGTGGCTTTCCCATTGGGCATGAGTGTTCTCTCTTTCTCTCTTGGATCATTCACTCTGGGAGAAGCCAGCTGTCCCGGTGTGAGAACACTCAGCCCATATGGAAACTTCCCACATGGGGAGGAGAAGGTAGCAAGGAGATAAGCCTGCCAGTTGGCTGGTGAGTGAGCAACACATCGGATTGTCCTCAGAGAACCCTCAGATGACTGCAGCCCCAGCCGATTATCAATCAAAACTACAACTTTATGAGAACCTTGAGCCAGAGCCACCCCGCTGAACAGCTCTCAGATTCCTGATTCTTAAAAAAAAAATGTGTTTAGTTACCAGCTTTTAGTACCCCATCCTCCTTCCCACATAGCCCATCTGGGCACCTTGTCTGTACCTCTTTTCCTCTTGAGCTTCTGTGGTTGATCCTGATACTTCATATTTAATTGGAATAAAACATTAATGAGTCAAGAGCCTCACCAAGCTTGTTTTTTCCTGAACTACACCCTTGTCTATGGATGGCTGCATAAGTCAATAATAAATTTTTGAATGCCTCTTTGTTGCAAAATGTCTCCTCATTTATTTTCACTTGGTTATTCATGATTATTCAAGATTCAACTCCAGCATGCTCTCTTCAAGGAAGTCTATTTTGAAATCCAATCCTGGGATTCTGTTCTGTTTGCATAGCATAGCATCCTGTGTATTCCGATTACATTCACTTATCACATTAAATTGAAATTCTCTGTATACGTCTGTCTTTGTGTTTCTTTCACCAGTCCTTCCTCTCACAAAAGCAGAGGTCCTCATGTATCGCCACTGTAGCAAACCATCCTCTGGTTTACTTCCTACCTCATACTCAACATTCAGTTTGATGATCTCAGCTGAATGACATTTATCTAAGCTAGAATAATAAATTCCTTTTGCACGCCTGTAGGTGAATACTGCAGATTTGAGTAGCACCACTTCAGGTTTAGTAAATCTCAGAGCAGTTATCAATGGCCAACAGGGATATATTAGATCATAATGTAAGGTCCTTTTCTTAGTATATGATGCATGATACATGTCCTCAGGCATGTCTGACTCCTTGTGATCCCATGGACTGTAACCCGCCAGGCTCCTCTGTCCATGGAATTTTCCAGGCAAGAATACTAGAGCGGGTTGTCATTGCCTTCTCCAGGGAATCTTCCCAACCCAGGGATCAAACCCACATCTTGTGTATCTCTTGCATTGGCAGGCAGATTCTTTACCAGCTGAGCTATAGCCAAAAAATTTGAAGGTATTGCCCTCAGCTACTCCATCATCTAAATCCTATTGAATTTGCAAATAATCAATGACCCTCTGATAATATGTTACTAAATTTGGCTCTACTCTTGTGGGCACAGAGACATTAAATAATTCTACTCCAGCAACCCAGCTATTGGAGGAGAAGAGAAGGGAGCAGAAATCAGGGGTAATAAGGAATAATCGATGTGTCTCTCATTTCTAATAGCCCAACAGGCACTATTAGAATAAGAGAAGACCCACAGAGAATACAGCCACAAGTGGTGGTAGAAATGAGATAGAACAATAGAGACTTTGCTGGTCTTCCCTATCCTCAACAGAAACTCCAAAGTTTAAAATAGAGTTGCAGAGTTGCTTTCTTAGTGACATACAAGGAATCTAGAAAAATTGCCCTTTTTCATGCTCTAGAAGTCAGAGGGATCTCTTCAAACCTGTATCAGATTAGGGAAAGTAATGTAACATGGGACAATGAATAAACACTGGTTTAGAAATACGGAGACTTGGGCTGGATTCCCAGCTTCACCATTTATTAGCTTTGTGACTGCATGGAGGTCATGCAGGTCACATATTTTCACACATTTTCTTGGATATCTAACTTTTTCTTTCTATAACAATGTGTTATAGTAGTGTGTACATGACCATCCCAAACTCCCTAAATATCCCTTTCCCCTACACACTGCTATATTTAAAATTAATTAATAACCAACAAGGACCTACTGTATAACACAGTGAACTCTGCTCAATAATATGTGGCAGCCTGGATGGGAGGGGAGTTTGGGGGAGAATGGATATATGTATATGTATGGCTGAATTCCTTTGCTGTTCACCTGAAATTATCACAACATTGTTAATCAGGTATACCCCAATACAAAATAAAAAGGTTTTAAAAAAGAGAAGGAAGGTGTTACAGTATTTCCTATACTATCATCCTGAAAGGGAGTTTGGGACGATCAAGTGAGTTGATATATTAAAAAATTTTAGTATCTATAATTTGAGGCATTTTTTGTAACATTATGGATTGAAACGTCACACTGAAATCTTCACCACAGTATAAACTTTCCAGATATCAACTCATCTATCTCTTTATATTCAGCTCACTGCTTTCTCCCTTGAACTCTGCATCCCAGCTATATACATATATATGAAGGGAAGCATGACATTTTATACAACATAGATAGCAACAAATACACAAAATAGTTTTGTAAAATGTTATGGTCTCTTTTATGTCTCATTCCCACACTCAATTTTCCCTATGCCCAGAACAATTTTCCTACCTCACCTTCTTTCCATGGCATTTTAACCTTATCTGGGAAGCATTTTTATCTCCCCTATTCATTTACGTATCCCATCACTGAGTCTGTATTTCCCTTGCTCTATGTTATTAAATTCATTTCCAGTTATACTTGATTCTTTCCTTGTTTGTACTAGTCTGGTAATGTCTAATTTGTCACTGACAAATTATCACTATTTTTTTTTTTAACATCTAGAGCATAATCCTGGAGAAGGGCATGGCAACCCACTCCAGTACTCTTGCCTGGAAATCCCTATGGATAGAGTAGCCTGGTGAGCTACAGTCCACGGGGTTGCAGAATTGGACACAACTGAGCAACTAAGCACAGAGCATAATAGTTGCTCAATAAAAGCTCATTTATTCAAAAAAATATTATCTATATCCATATTATCAAATAAATTATGATCATATCTTGAGTGATGGGAACTATCATACAAGAACAAATTGCTGGGCAGCCAGACATGAAGATGGTAAATAAAGACAGCAAGCCAAACTGACAGTGACAAGCTACTGTTATAGCAATAGCGCAGCAAGCGGCAAGAGGAAACAGGCGCTGACTACTCAGACTTCCATGTCCCCCCACAGAATAGCACTGCATCGGGCGGGGGCATGTCCGATGACACTTAGCACAGACAGGTCAGGGGAAGTGTGGAATGCGTATATCTTTACTGCTGAAGAACATCTGTTAAGGCTGCTGCCTTTTCATGAATTAAGGGTTAGGGAGTGGAGAGAGGGGAAGGGCTAGGAATGGAAGAGTACTGAGTCTATTGCAGGAAAGAGAGTCCCAGGGCCAAGTGTGGGTTCTTGGCTTTGCAGAGCAACAAATTCAGGAGTGAGGCATAATAAAGAAAAAGGTTTATTCAGAAAGATACACACTCCATAGGCAGAGTGTGAGCCATCTAGGAAGGTGAGAGCAAGAGGCCCCAGGGCATGGCATTGTCAGTTTCTGTAAGGATGGGTAATTTCATAGGCTATTGGGAGGACTCCACTTATTTTGGGGAAGCAGTGGGGATTTCTGGAAACTGGGCCCCACCCATTTCTGGCCTTTTATTGTCTGCCTCAGAACTGTCATTTAGCATATGCTGATGAATTATGATGAGTGTGTGTACTGAGGCTCAAGACCTAGCAGAAGTTGACTGGTCTGCCATCTTGGACCTAGATGGTGCTAACCAGTTTATGTTGTGTCTTTCGGCTATATCATTCTCTTAAAGTTGTCCACTGCCCCCTTCCTATCTCAAGTCTAAGTGGAGAAAAGTACCTCAACCAAAGCCCCTGATAAGGAGGCTTCTGAACAGAGATCCCTGGGCTAGGAATGCAGCAATGCATATAAACACATTGGTCTGAGGCTGTGTCTTTGACCACAACTCCCAAGAAATGCATGACTACAGCACATGACTGTGTACCAAGCCTGGCACCTGGTGGGAATTTCTTCCCATGAAGTGTGCTAGGCAAAGCCTTATATTGTTTGTGGTCAGGCCTGAGGATCACACACAGGCTTTTGACCTCAAGCTGGACCCTCAGTTCTACACCTTGATACTTTAGGGACAGTCCAAGTGAGAAGCTTAAGGTGCCTAGTCATAGACTCAGACTCATTAAACATTGATAGTATTGGTCGACTGGCTCAAGGATCTGTCCTTGAGACAGAATTTTTAGCCTATGCCAGGGTCTGGAAGACGGGACAGCTTTCCATGTTGTTTTCGCAACTTCTGATGACCATGATAGTCCATGCATACAAACCGAGTCTTAGGACAACGTCAAATTTCCCTGGGTCATCCTCTCATGGATCTAGAAGGCAACTGACTGTTCATCTGCCTGCCCTGGGGTGGAATATAATTAGGTTTCTAGATTTAACTGGCCCAAGAATTCTGCTTGGTTAACCTAAGGGCTTTTCTGATAAGCATCCACATGGGCAATGGAAACTATGGAAGGGGCAAATCTGATTTTTATCCAAATGTCTCATCCCCACAAGGGGCTGGTTTAATATGCCAAGATGTTTTATTAGCCCAACCAAAGGACCAATTCATTAGCCTCAGAGCAGAGTCAGGTAGGGCCACAGTCTTCCACATTCCCCCCTATGATGACCCTAAGTGCAAAGTGTTTCCATCAGGCTTTGGTGATGAAGGTGGGCAAAAATGTAGAGATAATACATCTACAACAAAAAGTAGTGTGAGCTGTAACAAGGGAGACTGTGGGCCCTGAAGGAGCCCACTGCCCAGAGCAGGCCCTGGGCGAGGGTTCCAGTGGCGATGGCCTCAGTTCTAAGCCTGGAGAGCATAATCTTTTCTCCCCTCATCCTGGTGCCCGAGGATGCAGGGCTTATAGTCACCTATGCAACAATGTGCCCAAGACCCAAGAAGGTCAGCCTAGTCTTGTTTATTTGTGAAGGCAGAAAGGTCTAAATAAAGGTTGGCAGGGCTGACATCTTCAGGCTCATTGGGTGAGGCAACATGGAATAGGATTTGTGTCAATCATAGAGGCCCTTCGCGTAAAGACCCTAAAGTAGCTGCCCCTTGGGCCTCAATGGCCTGCCCCCTGGCCATACATTACCTGGGGGAGGGCATGAGTGGAGAATTGGATGGACCATGCTCAGGGCAGGCAATCAGGCAGCTCTTTCCTAGCTGGGACTCCTGGTGGTGGGGCAGGGTGGGCTAGTTGGGGTGCAGCCCCAGCTTCCATGGGGTGGGGGAGGGTGGTGGTTGTCGACACTCAAAAGCCCACAGTTAGATGGTACATAGTTCCTACCTACAACTTGAGCTGCACAGCTTTGGGTGGGGAAAGCCCTACCCTTACATCGCCTCTCTCTGCTGATGATCTTGGGGGTGAATGTGAGGAGCTTCCGCCCTGTGGCACAATGGAGCCTCAGTGAAGCCAATGGGCCTGCCCACCTGCTAGACCAAGTGGAGACTGTGCCACCCTGGTTGCCACTGCTGCTGCTGCTGGGAGGGTTGTGCCATCTCGGGGGTTGTGGCCACTCTCAGGGTACTCTGAAGGAAGACCTCTGTAACAACACTGCCCATAAGAGGCTGCCCTACTTCACTAAGCTTAACAAGATGGCTTCCTTTATCATGTAGGCATGATGTGATGTGGTGGTGGTTTAGCCACTATGTCGTGTCCAACTCTGTAATGCTATGGACTGTAGCTCACTAGGTTCCTCCGTCCATGGGATTCTCCAGGCAAGGATACTGGAGTGGGTTGCCATTTCCTTCTCCAGGGGATCTTCCCGACCCAGAAATCGAACCTAGGTCTTCTGCATTGCAGGCAGATTCTTTACCGCCTGAGCTATGAGGGAAGCCCATGATATGATGTGGACTAACCAAATTTCTAAGGGCTCTTAGGGCCCCTGAATGAAGCAGTCCTAGAGTACTGCATTCTCTTTCACCAAAGGCTTGAGTCCCAGCAATTTCCTGTGCTACCGGGCATCTCACCAGCACCAGGGGCCTGCTGAAAGATAACAACAGCTATTGGACACAACTCAGCTGGGCCTCCACTGCTCTCTGGTCTCCTTGTCAGAGGACCATGAGCTGTTAGGGAATTGCTCTTTCATTTTCTCGGAGCCTCTTTGTTGAGTTTCTTGTTTGATCCACTGGGTGAGCTCAGCTAGGGTATCTAGGGCTAAAGAGAAGGGCCTGCAGTGCCCCTGTGAACTGAAGAGTGTTCGGAAACGGTCTGCTAGCATTGGGGAAGTGCTGTAAGAGCAGGCCTGGGTTTTTGCTCTTCCAAAGTGACACGGTACGCAATTGACCATCCTCCTTACTGTGACAATATGTCAAGGTATGAAGGTGGTGACTTAGGGCGATGAGCCAAGTCAGCTGAAAGTAATCAGAAAGCCTTCATTCCCTTAGGGTGATAATGCAGGTAAGAGACAGGGAAGAGGGCACTGGCTCCTCAATATTCCATTTTCCCCCTCAGAAAGGCACGTGGTCAGGTGGCACATATGCAGATGGGAGATGATTTCATGGCCAAGGAGCATCAAACCAAAGGTCTCTGCCCTTTTAGGAACACAGAGGAGCAGGAGAAGGCAGAGTGAGGGGCTAGAAGTAGAAAGGTACGAGGCAGATGGGAGAAAAGTAACTTGGTCAAGGTCCTTGATAAGGAGGTGGTGCAGGTGCCTCAGCCAGGGCTGCCAGTAGAGTCTCTTTAATGGAGGGACCTGAGTCAGGGATGCTGACACTCTATTCCTAGAAGCACAGCTGGCCTGGAGGGCTGGGGGGCTGAGTCCTTGACTGCAGCTCTTCCCACAAAACTGCAGTGCCCTGGCTCTGCACCAAAGCCTGGTGTGTGTTTTTATAGGGGTGGGAGCTTTCCCATGAGGCCCACCACACAAGGCCTTGTAACCGCCTGTGGTCAGGACTGACAGCTCGCACGTAGGATTTCCCTGTGGATCCGGACTCCTCATAAACAATATGAGTAGGACCAGATGCATGAACAGACAAAGGTGGAAGTGGGAGGGAGAATTAAGTGTTGCAAACAAATCCCAAGCCAGAGACACATGAGGCGTTGCCCCTGCTCTGTAGCTCATTTCCCTCATTCAATACCAGTATCAATGCATCACACCTATAAATCTAGTTTTTTCTCTTATTCCTGCTTTGTTGTAAGTTGGACCAGGAGTGGTAGATAGACAAGTAGATTTAATACAAGAATGAGGAAGAAGCCTCAAAGAGGTCAAGACAAGATCCAAAGTCAAATGAGACTTGTTCTGGGAAGCCCAGAATAGGATGCTGAAGTTGTCTGTTATATACCTCTCAAGTCATTCCTAACATTAGCTCCTAAGGAGTATAGTTCCTGACTTCTAACCCACTTCAATCTTCTATCAGAAAAAATTTAAATATGCTTTTGAGGAATGTTGTGCCCAGTAGCACTGAGAGACTGGCCATCTTGTTTTCTTCCCACAGCAATGCCTGGAGCATTTGCTAGACATTCTAACAAATGTAACAGGCCATGTGATTACAAATTTAACAAAAAAGGGAGGATGGCCCAGCAAGAGAGGAAGAGGGAAAGGGATATCATACAGTTTACCGAGAAACAAGCCTGGCACATTGGTTTTTAATTGTAAAAGCATTGTGTAATGGGCTATATAGATGCAAGTTATTTTCCTTTCTTGAATTTCTCCTAACTCATTTGCCACTGGTCTCTGCACCCCAGGAGGATAGAAATAACTTTATTTCTGCTGCCTCAGGTTTTCTTTCTATAAATAGTTGGAGAAAAATGGGAAAATGGTGTTTCATTTTCTTTATGAAGCTATTGTAGGATTTGTAGCCTTATAACCAAAGCACTAAGTGACAAGAAGTCGGGGAATACAAAACATCTGCAACCAAATGAAGGTTCTCAGGGGGGATTTGAAAATGAGAGCAACTGAGAAGATAAGAGTTGACAGAAAGAATATCAGTTCCTGTTTTGGTATTGCTCTGATCATCTCTCTCATCAATTATTTACAGAAGGAAGATCTACATTAAAATTAATCATGAAATTCTGAATTGCTTCTTTACATTAATAATGAAACAGCTGCACCCAATGCAAACAGACACCGATAATAGAATATGAAATAATGCTTAACACACAAAGGGAAAGGGCCTATTTAAGTGAAATACCAAGGGGCTAATTACTGTCATGAGGGCTATGGTCCATGACCCAGATCAGTAGTCTTTCCCTGTCAGAAAATGTTGGTCTGTTTCTTCTGTGGCTGCCATATTTAGAGCTATATCCAGATCTCTCTCGACTTGAGCACCAGGGAGTTTGACGGTGATTTGAATCATAGTAAATGGTCCAGTGAGCTTCCCCAGTGGCTCAGTGATAAAGAATCTGCCTGCTAATGCAGGAGATGCAGGTTTGATCCCTGGGTCGGGAAGATCCCCTGGAGAAGGAAGTGGCAATCGGCTCCAGTATTCTTGCCTGGGGATTCCCATGGATAAACGAGCCTGTCAGGCTACAGTTCATGGGTTCAAAAATGAGTCAGACAAGACAGCGACTAAACAACAACAAAAATAGGCCAACAGAATATTAAGATGATACATGGCCATAACCGCTCAGCCTGACAATCTGGTAAATACAATTCTGAGACGGCATGCTTCTCCTTTCCACCTCTTCTAATCATCCAGTATGAGGTCTACACATCATTCTATGTCTCCCATGTCATCTCATCCTTGGTCATCTCTGCTCACAAGGACCTCCTCTTTTTAAAATTCCTACAGTATATTTGCCCTGTCACACTCCAGCATTTGGTAGTACGGTATCTTGGAGTTCTAGCTGCTACTGGCACTAGATTTTCCTATTTCACCCTAAGGCGTGTTATTAGATATGATCTCTGTTGTCAAGATTTTCCCCCAGTTGAGGCAGATTTCTGATCATCTCTTTTTCTGACTGTGCATTAAGGCATTTCTGTGGTCCTGGTAAAGGGCTCAAGGTAGTGGGTCTATGGTAACTCTGAACCTCAATTTGACAAGAATTTAAGAACACAGAGATTAGGTAAAAAGAAAGAAGAAAAAAGAGGCAAGGTGGCATGCCAGGAAGTGAACAGAATTTCCACAAACAGACCAGCATTTAAGTCTGGTTTTAATCACTTGCTACTTAGGCAATCTGGGGCTAGTCATTTAACTATACTGAAACTTGGTTCCTCCTACATAGAATGAGGAGTAAAGCACTGCTGCCCAAACTCACAGACTGCCTGAATTGTTGAACATTAAATGTTTTTTTTTTTTTTTTATGTTGTATATAGCCTCTTGTGGTTACCTAAGAGCCTCTTTGGCATTGTAGGTAAGGACACAGACTCTGGGTCACAACATGCGGATTTAAATCCTGGTTCTGCAACATCCTACTATGACATTAGTCTCTTGGTGGCTTAGTTCCCTAATTTGCAAAATAGGGATAATTCTGGTATCTCACACGAATACTTGTGGAAATTAAAAGATCTTCCTCTGTGTAGTACATGGGAAAGTGTCAGTAAGCAAGCACCAAATAAATGCTGATTGTTACTGCTTTAGACAATAAATAGGAACATGCTTGGATAGCTTTTAAGGTATACAAAGTGAGGCACAGAATGAAGTCTCAGCAGATTGTAACACCACTGCCACTATTACTGAACCAACAATGTTAAGAGACAGGCTAAGTATACAGGATGATAGTCTCAGATTTGTGTTTCTGGTGAGCAGAACCTTAAGAACGCTACTGTTTTTCTCAATGAATGCTTTCTTTAAATAATTACTTGAAAAATTCTATGGTGGGACCTGTTAGAATACTCTCTATGTACTACACTACAAATCATGCACACTTTATCAGCTGGTGGTCAGAAGACCTAAAATGTCGTTAAAAGCCACTCCTGGTTTAATATATAAGATTGAAGAGGAACTGAGGAAGAACATTTAATGTTTTACCCAAATACAGAGTTGGGATGGCTAAAACTAAATGTCTGCCTCCAGTCAGCAATCACATATTTAGTGATCAAAACCCTTAAGGGTGAGAAAAAGTGGCTGTGATGAGATAAATCACAAATGCTTTCTCAAAGATGAGTGGTTCTTCTACATGTTATGACCCTTGTGGAAAATACTGATGGCCACTGGGCTAATCCATGGTCCAGTACAAACAAGTTTTCTATGTTCTTTGTGGCTGAAGCTCCCCTGTTGTCATGTTTTCGTATTGTGTGTGGGAGCCATAGGATGCCAACCAGGGTAGGCATCAACATGAAAGATGATCCACACTGGATGTTATACAGAAAAAGATCAAAGGTGCCATCAACCCTTCTTTTGGAGTTCCCATGAACCCACATCCGTCCTCATCCATCTGTTCACAGTGGTTGCAGTAAAAGTGCAGAACTCTCCCAAAAGGCAGACAGAATCCTAGTTCTTTCCCAGAAATTTTACAACTACTCTTTGAACGATGCCCATAAACATAGAAACTGTCCGAAGCATGTGCTGCTGCTGCTGCTAAGTCGCTTCAGTCGTGTCCGACTCTGTGAGACCCCATAGACGGCAGCCCACCAGGCTCCCCCGTCCCTGGGATTCTCCAGGCAAGAACACTAGAGTGGGTTGCCATTTCCTTCTCCGGTCAGAAGCATGTAAATCAGGTCTAAATATTCATTCTTGCACTTCCGGGCAATGCTGCCTCACAGCACTTTGCTTCAGGGGAGAATCTGAGAGGTTCACAACCAACGGTGACTAGGCCTGGCCCATGCTTCTGTTGCCCACCTCTCATTCTCCTGCAGAGCTGCTGTGGGGCAGACTGGAAGAAGGGGAGTGAAAGTAAAGAAACTGGGAGTGTGGTGGAGGCTCCTGGCTGCTCCTCTCATGTATCTTTAGACTGTGACTCTGTAGAGTAATTCAAAGCACATATTCCCAAAATGTGTGCTCCAGGATGATATTAGATATGGCGTGTCAAAGAATGCATTCCACAGTCCTGTATGTTTGGAAAATTCTGGGTTGTATATGACGTTAAATAGGTCTTTTAAAGGAAGACTTCCTCAAAACTGTTGGGTAAAGACGACAAGAACACCAAAAGAATGTCTAACAGGCTTTTTAATGGCAAAGCGCTCCCGGTCGGGGTTCCCGGATCCCAACGAGGCAGGTCGAGGAAGTCCGCGCCCGACCGTGTTGGGGGTGGCTTTTATACGTTCCTTGAGAGGGATGGTCAGGCTAGATGGACGGGGGTTCGGATAGGTCACCAGGCCGAGGGGTCGCGGGCTGACAGGTCCTTCTATGTGGCTGCGGTGGGGCGGCTTCAGCTGGCGAAGTGTGCTGTCGTTGGTCCCCGGGATCTGGGAGGTGCCTTCTATTAGGGACTTCCCCGCCGGCCGGAGGGAGAGGAGGGGTGGCCCATCATGGCGCCTGGGGTCCGGCCTTACAAAAACCTGTCATGAATTGACATATGTTATATTTTAGTGTTCTCAGAAGATTAGCTGATCTATCAGCCAGTGCATCCATCAGGTCTGCTTGGAATGATTTCTGGAGTGTTAGAAATCTGAATAAAGTCGTTGTATGGTATCAATGTCAGTTTCCTGGTTGTGACATTGTATGAAGATGTTACCACTGGGGAAGGCTGCGTGAGAGGGTACAAGAAGGCTCTCTGTATTATTTCTTCCAGCTGAATCTACAATTATCTCAAAATAAAGTTTAATTAAAAACAAAATGAAAAGCAGTCCGCTAGAGGGAGGGAGAGGTAGAGAAGGTATCTTCCTGGGTTCTTCCCATCTCCTGACTCCCACAGGCTAAAATTCTTTTTTAGGGAGAAGGATGCTCTGCATCCCAGGTCGCATCATCCCTCTAGGTGGTAAAGGGTAGCCAGACCCACACACTGCGGTGTGGCATGGCAGAAGCTACCGGAGACTCTGGTCTACACCTGCCTGGCCCTGGCGACTGAATAACATGGCTAGTGTGCAGCCCCCACTACTGAGGCACAAAGGCAGCCAAGAAATAGCCAGCGCCTGGGAGGAAGAGGCATGAAGCAGGGTGAGAGAATCTGAGAAGCTGGGTCTGATTTGACTCTCTGTTTATTTGTGATACGTGCTAGAAGCCTGGCATAGAGCAAAACCAGTGATAAGAAGACTATAAAGGGACCCAAAGGAAGTAGAAAGGATGCTGAACAAGTACTTTTGTTCTCAAGGAGTCTTAGGTGGGAAGGTAATGGTGGGTACAAGAAACTACTAGAGAAATGTCTAAGAAAACAAATGCATACTGGCCGAGAAGATTCAAGTGGAGTGCTGGATTTTGCATTCCAAGAGTGCAAAGTAACAGGTGGTTTTGTAGGATTTCAGAGAAATAAAAAATACAGGATGACTTAAGTAAAAGAATTCATTTGAATCAGTTCTGATGAGATGGATGAAACTGGAGCCAATTATACAGAGTGAAGTAAGCCAGAAAGAAAAACACCAATACAGTATACTAACACATATATATGGAATTTAGAAAGATGGCAATGACGACCCTGTATGCAAGACAGGAAAAAAGACACAGCTGTGTATAACGGACTTTTGGACTCAGAGGGAGAGGGAGAGGGTGGGATGATTTTGGAGAATGGCATTCTATCATGTATACTATCATGTAAGAATTGATTTGCCAGTCTATGTCTGACGCAGGATACAGCATGCTTGGGGTGGGTGCATGGGGATGACCCACTGAGATGTTATGGGGAGGGAGGTGGGAGGGGGGTTCATGTTTGGGAACACATGTAAGAATTAAAGATTTCAAAATTAAAAAAAAATATTAAAAAAAATATTAAAAAAAAAAAGACCTGGAATGAAATGAGGAAGTCAGATTGGCCAGGAGGTGAGGTCATTAGAATAGCATATTTGATGGAATCCAAAACTAAGGGGGAGTTTTGGCTTTTTTAGGACTTTCATTAAGACAATGACCTAGCTCAAGTTTCTTCTTTCTGACTCAGAAACAAGTACTTCTGCTTTGCAGCCTTGTGTGCTTTGCACCCTCATGTGTCTTATATAACCACTGTAAGATTTTAGCATGAATTAGTTAACATATTCAAAACTGAACTTTGGAGAGTCCCCACTTTTCTTCTACCTGTTTTTCTTGCAGTTTCCTCATTTGAGTTAGTGATGACCCTCTGTTTAAAGTTACTTAGATAAAAACAGCCAGATTCTCCTTTGCCTACAATCTCGTACTCCATATCCATTCTATCTGGAAGCCCTCCTGAACTGACCTGGAAAACACATCCAGAATTTGACAATACCTCCCAGTCTCAACACAGCAACTCACTACAAGCCACAAGCATTATTGCCCCAGCCTCATAACTTGTCTTTTTGCTTTTATTCTGGTTTATTTATTGTCTGTTGACCACCAAACAGAATGAGCCGGTTAAAACCTGCCCGTCACTCTTAGCCGAAAACTCTTCGACGGTTCCGTTTGACTCAGAGCAGAGCCAAACTCCCAACAATCGTCATTGTCTGTACATGATCTGGCTCCTGGTCACATCTTGGTGTATTCTATTATTTCTACGTTCCACCCCTGTTCATTCTGCTTCAGCCACACAGGACTCCTGCTGTTCTTGGCACATTTATACTCCAGGTCCTCATATAGACCCATCCCTCTACCTACAGTGCTTTTCCCCAGATATTTATGGACCATGTCTTTCCTCCTTTTAATGTTTGCAATGTCAACAATCAAAGAAAACTTTCCTTGATGATTTAAAATTGCAACACTTTAACATCACTACCGCACAATTGCACTCATCTCACACACTAGTAAAGTGATGCTTAAAATCCTCCAAGCCAGGCTTCAGAAATACGTGAACCGTGAACTTCCAGATGTTCAAGCTGGTTTTAGAAAAGGCAGAGGAACCAGAGATCAAATTGTCAACATCCGCTGGATCATGGAAAAAGCAAGAGAGTTCCAGAAAAACATCTATTTTGGCTTTATTGACTATGCCAAGCCTTTGACTGTGTGGAATACAATAAACTGTGGAAAATTCTGAAAGAAATGGGAATACCAGACCATCTGATCTATCCCTTGAGAAACCTGTATGCAGGTCAGGAAGCAACAGTTAGAACTGGACATGGAACAACAAACTGGTTCCGAATCGGGAAAGGAGTATGTCAAAGCTGTATATTGTCACCCTGCTTATTTAACTTATATGCAGAGTACATCCTGAGAAATGCTGGGCTGGATGAAGCACAAGCAGGAATCAAGATTTCTGGGAGAAATATAAATAACCTCAGATATGCAGGTGACAACACCCTTATGGCAGAAAACAAAGAAGAACTAAAGAGCCTCTTGATGAAAGTGAAGGAGGAGAGTGAAAAAGTTGGCTTAAAGCTCAACATTTAGAAAACGAAGATCATGGCATCTGGTCCCATCACTTCATGGCAAATAGATGGGGAAACAGTGGAAACAGTGGCTGACTTTATTTTTCTGGGATCCAAAATCACTGCAGATAGTGATTGCAGCCATGAAATTAAAAGATGCTTGCACCTTGGAAGAAAAGTTATGACCAACCTAGATAGCATATTAAAAAGCAGAGACATTACTTTGTCAACAAAGGTCTGTCTAGTCAAGGCTATGGTTTTTCCAGTGGTCATGTATGGATGTGAGAGTTGGACTATAAAGATAGCTGAGCACTGAAGAATTGATGCTTTTGAACTGTGGTGTTGGAGAAGACTCTTGAGAGTCCCTTGGACTGCAAGGAGATCCAACCAGTCCATCCTAAAGGAGATCAGTCCTGGGTTTTCATTGGAAGGACTGATGTTGAAGCTGAAACTTCAATACTTTGGCCACCTCATGCGAAGAGCTGATTCATTTGGAAAGACCCTGAGGCTGGGAAAGATTGAGGGCAGGAGAAGGGGATGACAGAGGATAAGATGGTTGGATGGCATCACTGACTTAATGGACATAGGTTTGGGTGGACTCAGGGAGTTGGTGATGGACAGGAAGGCCTGGCGTGCTGTGGTTCATGGGTTTGCAAAGAGTTGGACGTGACTGAGCGACTGAAATGAACATCACTATTCTCCTTTTCTGCTTTCTCTCCCAAGCATTTACCATCTTCAGTATAAGACATGACTTCAGAACTTCCCTGGTGACCCACACTCCCAAAGCAGTGGGGCCAGGTTTGATCCCTGGTCAGGGAACTAGATTCCACATGCCACAACGAAGAGTTCACATTTTGCAACTAAAAAAAAATAAAAAATTGCTGCAACAAAGATCGAAGATCCCTAGTGCCACAACTAAGACCCAGTCTGGCCAAAGAAATGATAAATAAATATTTTCAAAAAGGACATGACTTTTTTCCACCTCCTTTCCAGAATGTAAACTCCACAATGGCAGAGATCTGCTTACCCGCTGCTCTATTTTCAATGTACAGAAAAGTAGCTGATCCATCCCAGGCCCTCTATCAATACTTACTAAATGAACAATGAATTACATAAAATTTGGTTACTTTCATATGTCTGTCTACCATCATGTGAGCCTCTAAAACCAGAGTATTCTATTTTAATCATTAGCCTTGAGTACACAACTTGGCTCTTTGTAAGCCCTTAATAATATTTTAGGCATGAACATAGGAAAGAATACAGAATTAACCTTAACAGTTTTTATAGAGAAATATGTCCTTGAGGGAGACTGGTCCCAGGGAAGGTGGGTGAGGGAAGAAGGAGGAAACAGACATTTGTTGAAGACTTGCTATATAACTTGTATGTATGTTCCAAATAACCACTTGAGATAGAAAGTGGTTTAAGCCCAGTTAACTATGATACCTTGATCTCAGAGGGTTCAAATAACTTGCCTGTAGTCACACAGCTAGAGAGGCAAAGCCCTTAAACTTCTAGATTCACATCAGTGTGAACTGATGCTTACCCCAAGTCAAATGCTTAATTTCAACAAAATATCCCCACAGATGAAATAGCCTTCACTTTGCCTTCACATTTGAACTGATCATTTCTTCCCCTTTGTCTGTGGATATTGCTCTGTCTAGTGAAGAAAGTCAATTGTGTCTTAAGACGGATTTTAAATTTCACTAGAGAAACGTTCAATTCTCTTAAATCATTCACTTACTGCTCAGTCTTTCCTGATATTCCAGTGATTTAACCTCCATCACCATCAAGGATCCTTCCTCAATTATTTGCATATTTAGTTATTTATGATTAAACGAAATCATTATCTTTATTTAATTTGCAGAGGCCTGTGGGATCCGGTACCAAGCCAGATGTATGCAATTAAGCTGGATACCACAAGGAAAAGCCCAATCAACAGCATGTGGGCTGCAGGCAGGCTCATTAATGTTTCTCTTTGCTTTCCACAAGTTTATATCTGGCAGTTACTTTGTGTGAGACCTGACCTGGCAAAATGAAGGTCTTTGTTTTTTTTTTAAATTCCAGCTGATCTTTGAAGTTTTCTGTATCTGTTCACCTAGTCGGAAGTGGAAAAGTCTCTGCCTCTGAATTAGAGATTGCTTTACTTAGATTTTTGTTTTACTAGTGAGAAATAAAAATTAGACTCTGTCTCCTGCACACTCTCCCCAGCACCAACGATTATAGCTAAGAAAGGAAGCCTTGAGCAATCAAGTCTATATGCCTGAAAATGGTATCATATCACATCCTAATGCAGTGGAGGCAGAGGGACTCTTGATCATGATTAAGGCAATTATGCAGAACAGACACATGAAAAAGGGCAAAGGTACTTTTAATTACACAGGAAACAGCTAACATCTAACCAGAGCATCTCCCTGAAAAAAAAAAAAAAAGGAATTAAACAGACCATCTGTACTATCAGTGATTGGAGAAATGGATAAAATTCAATTTAATTTTACAAGATGACCGTGGATGCAAGAGCATTGTGAAGAAGCACCTCATTAATAGCAAGAGTGAAGACAACCCGACTTTACAATTTCCTGTTTGCATGGATTTAGTGGAGGGGGGAAAAAGTGCTTGACTGAGTGACTGGTGACTTTCTCTGTGACTTGGTCATTTTTCTACAAGTGAAGGGAGTACTTAGTCAAAGCACTAGTCTGTATATCATCTCAGAGAGTGGATTATCCCAGAGAGGTGGGAAGGTAAAGCAGAGTGAAGACAGTCGAAGAACTGAAACTGCCTCAAATATTTGAGAGGGGATATCAATAACAAGTACTAGGTCTAAAAGTCAGATTGGGTTTGGAAAAGGAAAATGATGAAACAAGCAAAGAACCCAGACATGCATGGAGGGATAGATAAAAATAGCAAAAGCAACAAAAACAAAATGCAATTTTTTTCATGTCAGTCATTATGTTAAATGTTATATTAAATATTACATATACAGTCATCTCTCCATGTCTATGAATGAGGGACCAGGGGTTACCAAGGACCAACTGTTCTGTGTCATTGCATACAAAGGACTTGAGCATCCATGGATTTTGGTATCTGCAGGGGTCCCAGAACCTGTCCCCAGTAGACATCCAGGAATGATGAACTAGCATATGTTAATCCTCTGAGGAAATTTACCAGCCACACATATATTAGGATTGATCAAATTAAAGCTGAGGAATTGGGAATTAGAGAAGCTAAATAACTTGCCTAAAGGTCATTCAGCTCTTAAGTACCCAAAGTGGGATTCCTACCTAGATTTTGTTTGCACAGAAACACATGTTCTTTAGTGTTTTAAGCTATTTGTAAAGTTGGAAGAGTACTGATTTATTTCTGTGAACTCTATTTAATGTGATCTGATATGACATAATTTGTGAATGAGTATACTAAGATTGGGTAGGTTCAGTTCAATTCAGTTCAGTCACTCAGTCGTGTCCAACTCTTTGCAACCCCATGAATCGCAGCACACCAGGCCTCCCTGTCCATCACCAACTCCTGGAGTTCACTCAGACTCACGTCCATCGAGTCAGAGATGCCATCCAGCCATCTCATCCTCTGTCGTCCCCTTTTCCTCCTGCCCCCAATCGCTCCCAGCATCGGAGTCTTTACCAATGAGTCAACTCTTCGCATGAGGTGGCCAACGTACTGGAGTTTCAGCTTTAGCATCATTCCTTCCAAAGAAATCCCAGGGCTGATCTCCTTTAGAACGGACTGGTTGGATCTCCTTGCAGTCCAAGGGACTCTCAAGAGTCTTCTCCAACACCACAGTTCAAAAGCATCAATTCTTCAGCACTCAGCCTTCTTCACAGTCCAACTCTCACATCCATACATGACCACAGGAAAATCCATAGCCTTGACTAGATGGACCTTAGTCGGCAAAGTGATGTCTCTGCTTTTGAATATACTATCTAGGTTGGTCATAACTTTTCTTCCAAGGAGTAAGCATCTTTTACTTTCATGGCCACAGTCACCATCTGCAGTGATTTTGGAGCCCCCAAAAATAAAGTCTGAAACTGTTTCCACTGTTTCCCCATTTATTTCCCATGGAGTGATGGGACCGGATGTCATGATCTTCGTTTTCTGAAGATTGGATAGCTTAGCTTGGCTTAAAGATACATGGTTAGAGTCCACAGCTATAAACATGTTAATAAATGGGGCATTCCAAGTCAGAAATTATTAATATTTATCCCAGATCTCTTACAAATATGTGTGAATTTGAGGATCTTTTGAGGCCTCTTTCTGCATGTTTATTATGATGGGAATGAATTGAGATGATGAGGGACAGGGAAGCCTGGTGCGCTGCAGTCCATGGGGGTCACAAAGAGTCAGACATGACTTGGCTACTGAACAACAACAGCCACCCTTTATGAATAAATATTCTATGATTCTGTTGTGTGCACATCCATAGCATATGCCTCCCAGATCATTGAGATTAAAATAGGTGGTACAAGTAGTTCAGATTATGTCAGAATATATACAAACATACTTTAGGCTTCAACAGTACATGAACCATGAACTTTCAGATGTTCAAGCTGGATTTAGAAAAGGCAGAGGAACCAGAGATCAAATTGCCAACATCCACTGGATCATCGAAAAAGCAAGAGAGTTCCAGAAAAACATCTATTTCTGCTTTATTGACTACGTCAAAGCCTTTGTGTGGACTACAACAAACTTGAAAATTCTTAAAGAGATGAGACTACCTGACCACCTGACCTGCCTCTTGAGAAATCTGTATTCAGATCAGGAAGCAACAGTTAGAACTGGACATGGAACAACAGACTGGTTCCAAATAGGAAGGAGTATGTCAAGGCTGTAATATTGTCACCCTGCTTATTTAACTCATATGCAGAGTACATCATGAGAAATGCTGGGCTGGATGAAGCACAAGCAGGAATCAAGATTTCTGGGAGAAATATCAATAACCTCAGATATGCAGATGACACCACCCTTAAGGCAGAAAGAGAAGAAGAACTAAAAAGCCGCTTGATGAAAATGAAAGAGGAGAGTGAAAAAGTTGGCTTAAAGCTCAGCATTCAGAAAACGAAGATCATGGCCTCTGGCCCTATCACTTCATGAGAAATAGATGGGGAAACAGTGGAAACAGTGAGAGACTTTATTTTGGGGGACTCCAAAATCACTGCAGATGGTGACTGCAGCCATGAAATTAAAAGATGCTTACTCCTTGTAAGAAAAGTTATGACCAACCTAGACAGCATATTAAAAACCAGAGTCATTACTTTGCCAACAAAGGTCCATACAATCAAAGTTATAGTTTTTCCAGGAGTCATGTATGGTTGTGAGAGTTGGACTATAACGAAATCTGAGCACCAAAGAATTGATGCTATTGAACTGTGGTGCTGAAGAAGATCCTTGAGAGTCCCTTGGACTGCAAGAAGATCCAACCAGTCCATCCTGAAGGAAATCAGTCCTGAATATTTATTGAAAGGACTGATGCTGAAGCTGGAACTCCAATACATTGGCCATCTGATGTGAAGAACTGACTCATTGGAAAAGACCCTGATGCTGGGAAAGATTAAAGGCAGGAGGAGAAGGAGATGACAGAGAATGAGATGATTGGATGACATCACCGACTCAATGGACATGGGTTTGAGTAAACTCTCAGTGTTGGTGATGGATAGGGAGGCCTGGCGTGCTGTGGTCCCTAGGGTTGCAAAAAGTCAGACATGATTGAGCAACTGAACTGAACTGAACTGAACACTAACATTCATTTAGTTATATACATGATGCTGTTTTAAATATTTTACTTAATCTTTTCAACAAAATTATGAGTCGAGTTCTATTGTTACTACCTTATTACAGGTAAGGGACTGAATCTCCAAAGACTGAATACATTTTATCATAAATTTCAATGTCATATAGTAATAGCTCCAAACTCTAGGATTCAAATCTAGGTGTTTTAGTTTGAGAGTTCCTGCTCTTAATTATTCTCTTTCTCTACCTTTGTCATCCACAAATGACTGTAACCCATATCATTTTGTTGAGTAATTACACATTCTAATGAGAACTAAAACAGAGTCAATGGGGCTGGAGTGCTACTGAGATAATCTCCTTGGAAAAAGCTACTCCCAAAACATTTTGAAACTGATTTAAATAGTGATTTGATTTTGATTTTTATTATCTGAATCAGCTTGAAGCATATGCCAAAGATATTAACACGGTGATTTCCTATCTAGAATTTTCTTCAGTGGCAAAATGCTTAATTATAACTCTAATCTTATAAATATAGCTGGAAACCCTCAACAAAATACTAAGGTATTGAACCTAGTAATATATAAAACAAATTATACTCCATAACATGTAGAATCTATGTTAGTAATGCAACGTAGGTTAATATTTTAAATTAATTAATGTAACACACTACCTCAGAATAAAGGACAGAAATCACATAATAATCTCAGTAGACACAGAGAAATTCAACATCCATTCATGATTAAGAAAAAAAAAAAAAATCAACAAACTGGGAACAGAAAGGGATTTCCTCAACCTGACAAAATCATCTAAAATAAAACCAGAACTTGGAGGGAAATTTATGACCAACCTAGATAGCATATTGAAAAGCAGAGACATTACTTTGTCAACAAAGGTCCGTCTAGTCAAGGCTATGGTTTTTCCAGTGGTCATGTATGGATGTGAGAGTTGGACTGTGAAGAAAGCTGAGCGCTGAAGAATTGATGCTTTTGAACTGTGGTGTTGGAGAAGACTCTTGAGAGTCCCTTGGCCTGCAAGGAGATTCAACCAGTCCATTCTGAAGGAGATCAACCCTGGGATCTCTTTGGAAGGAATGATGCTAAAGCTGAAACTCCAGTACTTTGGCCACCTCATGCGTAGAGTTGACTCATTGGAAAAGACTCTGATGCTGGGAGGGATTGGGGGCAGGAGGAGAAGGGGAAGACCGAGGATGAGATGGCTGGATGGCATCATCGACTCAATGGACGTGAGTTTGAGTGAACTCCAGGAGTTGGTGATGGACAGGGAGGCCTGGCGTGCTGCGATTCATGGGATCGCAAAGAGCCGGACACGACTGAGTGACTGAACTGAACTGAAGAGCATGCTTAACAGTGAGAGACTGAATGCTGTCTCTCTAACATCAAGCAAAGGACATTGATGTTTTTGTGTGTTCTTGCTGTTTCTATTCAACATTCGTACTGAAGGTTCTAGGAATTAGGCGATAAAAGGCAATATAAGGGATTCATGTTGCAAAGGAATTCATAAAACTACCTGCTGTCACTTGAATGTTTGTGACCCCCTCCACACACAAAAGTCGTATGTTGAAATCCTAATGCCCAATGTGGCTGCAATTACCATCTGAGTCATTAGGTCATGATACCTATCTAGCGATTCAAAACAATCCATAATTAAAATGCCTGATTTTCAAGTTGATCCTAAAATTCATATGGAAATTCAAGGAACACAGAGTAGCCGCACCAATTCTGAAGAAGAAAAGCAAACTTGCAGGACTTGCACAGCTAAGAACAGAGAATTGAGAACAGAAATAAACCCGCAGATTAATGTTCAATTGATTTTCAACAAAGGTATTAACACAAGTCAGTGGGAAAGAACATTCTTTTCAACAAATGATATTGGGATAACAGGATGTCAGTATGCAAAACTATAATTAGGAAAAAGCAGTTTAAATCTTGGTGACTCTGGAATGAGACAATGGTCTTAAGATATGACCAAAAGGTAAAAAAAGATTTAGATCAACTGGTGTGTGTGTGTGTGTCTGCACATGCACGTGCACATGCTTGCTCAGTCGTGTCCAACTCTTTGCCACCCCAGGGACTGTGGCTTGCCAAGCTCCTCTGTTCATGGAATTTTCCAGGCCAGAATACTAGAGCAGATTGTCATTTCCTCCTCCAGGCGATCTTGCCCACCCAGGGATCAAACCTGTGTGTCTTGTGTCTGTGTCCTGCATTGGATGACAGATTCTTTGCCAGTAGTGCTGAATATCATTCAAAATAGAGAACATTATCCTTTCAAGGATACTATAAGTCAAGGGAAAAGAGTTCAGAGAATGGATGAAATTTACTTCAAATCATATACCCCATAAGAGATTTATATCTAGAATATGTAAAGAACAACTTAAACTCAATAATAAAAAGATAAATAGCACTATTTTAAAATGAGCAAAGGATTCAAATAGACATTTCCTCAAAGAAGATGCAGAAATGGCTAGCATGCACATAAAAATATCCTCAAGACCACTAGTCTTCATGGAAATGCAAATCCAAGCCACAATGAGATGCTGCTTCATATCCACTAGGATAACTGTAACTATAAAGATAGTTGATACCAAATGCTTGTGAGGATATGGAGAAATTGGAAACATTATTGCACCCACGCTAGTACTCTTGCCTGGAAAATCCCATGGACGGAGGAGCCTGGTGGGCTGCAGTCCATGCAGTCGCTAAGAGTCAGGCATGACAGAGCAACCTCACTTTCACTTTTCACTTTCATGCATTGGAGAAGGAAATGGCAACCCAATCCAGTGTTCTTGCCTGGAGAATCCCAGGGGTGGGGAAACCTGGTGGGCTGTCATCTATGGGGTTACACAGAGTCGGACACAGCTGAAGCGACTTAGCAGCAGCAGCAGCATACATTGCAAAGTGAAAGTGAAAGTCGTTCAGTCAAGTCCAACTCTTTGCAACCCCTATAGTTCATAAATTCTCCAGGCCAGAATACTGGAGTGGGTAAACCATTCCCTTCTCCAGGGGATCTTCCCAACCCAGGGATCAAACCCAGGTCTCCTGCATTGCAGGCAGATTCTTTACCAACTGAGCCACAGGGAAACCCCATTGCAGGTGGGGTATAAAATGGAGTAGCTGTTTTGGAAGGCATTTTGGTAGTTCCTCAAGTGGTCCAGTACTCTTACCTAGGAAATCCCATGGATTGGAAGAGCCTGGTAAGCTATAGTCCATGGGGTTGCTAAGAGTCAGACATGACTGAGTGACTTCACTTTCATACATTGGAGAAGGAAATGGCAACCCACTCCAGTGTTCTTCCCTGGAGAATCCCAGGGACGGGGGAGCCTGGTTGGCTGCCGTCTATGGGGTCACACAGAGTCGGACATGACTTAGCAGCAGTAGCAGCAAGGGGTTAAGCATAGTTACCCTATTCAAGTAATTCCACTCAAGAATTACCAGTAATTCCACTCTTAGAAGAAATATACACAAGATAAATGAAAGTACATGTTCACACAAACATGGGCATAAATGTTTATGATACCATTATTCATAATAGCCAGAAACTGGAAATAACCCAAATGTCTGTCAACTGATTAATGGGTAAATAAAATGTGGTATTTATATACATGGAATGCAATTTTGTAAGAAAACAGAAAGTACTGATCCATGCTATAATATGGATAAACCTGGAAAACATACTAAGAGAAAGAAGTCACAAAGGGCTACCTAGTTTATGATTCTATTTCTATTAAGGGTCAAAAAATAGGCAAATCTTTAGAGGCAGAAAATAGATAAGCAGTTGCCTATAACTGCCGAGGTAAAGTAATTGATAGGTGATCAGTAAGAGCTACAGGGTTTCTGAGGAAATGGAAATATTGTAAAATTGGTTGTGATGATGCATATATAATTCTGTGAATGTACTAAAAGACAATGCATTGTACCCTTTAGATGGATGGATTATATGGTATGTTAAATAGATTTCAGCAAAGCTATTTAAGGATAGTAAATTTAACCAATTTGAAACAGTAATATACTATAGATTTCATTGTTAGTTGGTTTTACCCTTTGAGACCAATTGTCTCTCAGAAATAATATCAGCCTTCATCCCACAAGTCCTTTCATGTTCAGACACATATAGCCTGGAACTAGACCTCCATCTCCATTTTTTAAATGTAATTCCTGTTTGCTCAAAGAACTCAGAAATAAAAGAGGATATTACATGCAGGAGAATTTAACAAGTATTTCATGGGAAAAGTAGCCCCTTTTTATTAATAGAAATGAAATTACTAGATTAGGTAGAATTTCAAAGATTATTTCATTTGTCCCATTTATTCTCTACTGAATTGTTGTCAAAAGATATCAACTTATATCCTTGTCACTAGCTGACAGTTTAGTGGTATACTCCTCTTCAAAGCGTCTCACTCTACTTTTGACTGTTGTACAGAATGGTTCGTCCTTATATTTAGCAGAAATCTCTTTCTCAATAAATTGAAACACACATGCTTCTGCTTTTATCACTTAGGGCCAAAAGATCAGTCAAGTTTCTCTTTTCCCCATGACTACCCTTCATTGCTTTGCAGTATCTATCACGCCCGGAAGCAAGGAGGTAAACGGAATATGCACTAGAATTTGATCCAAATAGACGGACTATGGGCCTTGGGCAAATTACGTAACATCTCTGAGTTTCACTTTTGCATCCATAAAATGAGAGCAATAAAATCTACCTTGTAGAATTCTTAATGAAATTTGTTGGGTAGCTTTTAAGTGCCCGGCAGAAGGTAGGTATTCTAGAACGTTAGTTCCCATCTCTTCAGCAGTGCTTGCTTCTACTTTATTGCCAGTAGACTTTTCCATTTATTTTGATCACCTGTGATATAAAATGAGTATAAAACATGTGTAAATTATGCGTGACCTGTGAGCATAGGTAAAATGGAGAGCCAGCAGAAGGGACTCCTCTGACTTCACAGGGATTTAGACAACCTATTCAGTAACTTGTAGGAAATTCACAAAATTTTGCTTGCCTTATAGGCTGAGCATGTACCTTCCTTCCTCTGGCCACCTATAGAGAAATTCTTGTTTTGTAAACAAGCCCTAACCTGCTCATTTTGCTGAGAAACAGGGACTTTTTTCCCCTCTCTGAATTATTTTCAACCCTACAGAGAGTTTGAATTAATATTTTGAACATACATGGTTCAAAGCCTTTACTTTTCTGGTGGTTCTTGCCTTTACTCATTGATAGGCAAGAATTTGTTTTATAAACAAAACTGGATGTTTAAGCATGGTAGTATGGCATTTTTAGAAATAGGAAGAAACAACTCAAGCATGTTCAGTAAATGTCATCACTGTACTCAGTACTTTCTGATGATCGTAAGCATTTCTACTATTATCTGCATTTTGTGTAGAGAAAACTGAGACTCAGAGAAGTGAAGAGACTTTCTCAAGTTTCCATAAACAGTGCCATTCTATCGCCAAAGCTTCTCTGTCCATTACACACTGCAGTAGCACACTTGGGCAGCAGTTAGCCTGATTTTATATAAGAATTAGGGCTGGCACAAGCAAAACTCCTGAATTTGATTGTTGTGCTTTGATTTCCTTCTTAGGAGTATAAAAATGAAATACATGAAAGAACATTTGGTTAGTGAATCAGGAAATCAAAGTTCTAATCTTGGCTATTCCTCTAAATGACTGTGGGTTTCTGGGACCTTCACTGCTTTTGAAGAATAATATTTATATTTATATATAGATCATTAATTATATAGAATCTTAAATAAATTTAAAAAACATCTTGAATATTCCACTTCCTTTCTGCCTCCTCTACCTATTCTTCAGGGATGTTGCTGTTGAAAAACCATATATGTATATAGTGGCTATTCCTTTTGTCTCTCTCTTCAGGATTAACTTATCTAAGACTGACTCCAGGCAGGCTTCCTGACAGAACAGAAGTTAGCCTCCTGCAGAGCTCCTTGGAAATCTGCCACAGTTCCAAACTGTGCTCCTGAGTCCCTGAGTATCGCAAAGCTCTCTTGGGGGAGAACCATCAATGTTGTTTCATAATATTCCAGAAGTCATTTGTATTTTTGATGCTCATCTTCTCCTACATACACTGTGGAGTTTTCCAGAGACTTCCTGATGAGCAATATCACACACATAATTCACAGACAGATTGCAGAAGCGGACATGAGAATCCAGGAGTATTTCAATGTCAGATAGTCAAGGCACTTGCAAAATGTGAAACAATGCTAATTTTGTTTTGTCTTGGAAAATACAATTTTAATTAAAATATATCTTGTGTCAACATAGAAAGGGCTTATTATGTTTAAAAGAATTAAATATTTTTGAAAATTTATCAGTTTTAAATATTTTCAGTATAGTAAAATCAACATATAGAACCCACACAAACATACAATCTTTTTAGACTTCTCAAAGGGTCTGGAGACCAGTGAGTTTGAGAACCACCGGCCTAAGGCAATCAGTCCTCATAGAGTGCTGAGACGGGCTTGGGCCACAACCTTGCTTATGACATTTATCTAAGACTTGTGACGTCCATGTGTACTGCGTCTCCTCCCCCACTGCAGTGAACAACAGAAAACCCTTTTATCTACCACCTTTCTTACCTCAGTAAATTTATACCAATACACCTATTCCAGGCAGAGTGTGTTCACTTCTTGGGCACTCACACATACTCATTCAGCATCAATTCAAAAATTCTGTTAAACAAACATGAGTCCAAATATAAAACCCAACTAGAGGTTCTGAAAAAAATGGGTGAGTTGAAAAATATGAAGAATGTATGTCTCACATATTTAGATTCTGGAATTTTATATTTTTCTGGTTTTATATGTGGAGCCTAAGAAGGGAAATACTGATCATATGAAATTATAACATTGCAAGACTTTTTGACAATGTTCTCATTACTCCAAGTCCCAGGGATGGTTATTATATTATGTTGGTAGGAAGAACAAAGGGAAGATCGCTTGGAAAATATGACAATTGGTTGTAGTAGCAGCCTCTAATTTGTTTATTCCTGCTGGTGTCAGTGCCTTTAAGGAATCCATAGATACACTAGCTCAGGTTTGATCAACTGAATTGCTTAGTGCAATGGAACAATAGCAAACAAGATGCAAGCAGAGACTTGAAGTCTTGCCACTTAAGCTTGTCCCCTCTTGCTGCTTTTGGAACCTCGAGCCATCATGTAAACAAGCATGGGCAGGCTCACTAGACGACAAGAAATATGTGACACGTGACTGGGCACACCAATTCTCCCATGTATCAGGGAAGACATGTGGGGCCAGCCAACACTCAGCCATCAGCCATCCCATCTGGGACCACAGATGCATGAGGAAAGCCAGATGCAAGCTTCAGGCACACGGGAACTGCCTGATGGAGGGAGTGAGTAATAGTAGCTCATTTGTGGACTCTTTGCGAGCCCATGGACTGTAACCCACCAGGCTCCTCTGTCTATGGGATTCTCCAGGCAAGGATACTGGAGTGGGCTGCCTGGTGGGAATGGAAGTCAAATAAGTGGTTGAGGTTGTAAGCTTCTGAATTTTGGACTGGCTGATTTTACAACTTCAGAGATTTGACACCAAAATTACTTTAATTTTGATATTTATAAAGATACTTATAGAGACTTCTTTGATACAGGTTTAAACTGTCTTACTTCCTGACTTTTATGAGGTAGCAAGGCTATGGTTTTTCCAGTAGTCATGTATGGATGTGAGAGTTGGACTGTGAAGAAAGCTGAGCGCCGAAGTATTGATGCTTTTGAACTGTGGTGTTGGAGAAGACTCTTGAGAGTCCCTTGGCCTGCAAGGAGATCCAACCAGTCCATTCTAAAGGAGATCAGCCCTGGGATTTCTTTGGAAGGAATGATGCTAAAGCTGAAACTCCAGTACTTTGGCCACCTCATGCGAAGAGTTGACTCATTGGAAAAGACTCTGATGCTGGGAGGAATTGGGGGCAGGAGGAGAAGGGGACGACAGAGGATGAGATGGCTGGATGGCATCACTGACTTGATGAACATGAGTCTGAGTGAACTCCGGGAGTTGGTGATGGACAGGGAGGCCTGGCGTGCTGCGATTCATGGGATCGCAAAGAGTTGGACACGACTGAGCGACTGAACTGAACTGAAAGATGCCAATTAGATCTGTCAAGGTTCCTGTATAATCTGTGTTACCCAGAGCCATTGAAGCTCTTGGTGTAAATGTGTTGGCAGTGAAGGTTGCGGGCAGGCTTGAGGTGCAGTGGGAAATGGTAGAGAGTTTGGGGAAGCTACATTTGTTTGGTTAGCCATAACAACTTTTTCATTCTGAGCTTTGGTTTTCTCTAACGAATAAGTTGAATGAGCAAAATTTTCATTTTGTTTCACCCAAGAAACTTTTAAAGACATTCTCTGTATATAGGACAATAAATAATAAAAGATTACTTGATAATGTATAGATAAATGACTTATTAAGGATATCAAACTGGTAGCAGGACTTGAAGCATTAAAAGACAAGATGCAGCTGCTTGGAGGCAGAGATTCAAGCTGGAGATTCAATGAGGAACTATAGAAGCTACTTCAGTCTTCCTTCAGAACATTTGACATTTGACAATGTGGTGCACACAGTGAATGCCAGTTACCTATGCCCAGACCTGACGCAAGGCTTGTTAGATTAGAAACAGGGCTTCTCCCTCAAAATTTATTTGCTTGGACGTTAGAGATGGTAGGAATTAGAACCAAATCTTAGCTTCACTACTTACCAGATGAATGACCTTCTCCAAGATATGACCTATCAAGGGCAGCAATACAAATACCTAAAAAAGAAAAGAAAAAAAAAAAAAAAAAACCTGTCTGAAAATTGTGACAATGACATGTGGCTTTTTCTCTTGCTCTTCTCTTTCCTTCTCCCTCTTTCTTTTGGTGACATTACAATTTATGCAAAGAAAATTATACCTTCTTTCAGGGTCGCATAATGATGTTTCTGGCCTTCTAGGAAATTTTGCTTTTATGGTCCCCTTCTTTCATAAAAGCAAACTTACTACAAATTATATTTTATGACTGCATAAGTATACAGACAAATGTAATCTTTGATCTTAAAAGTTAATTTTTTCTGATTTTAAAGGAAATTAAAACATTTTTCTGGAAAAAAAAAAAACACAAAAGATCTTAAGCATTCACACCACACACACAGAAGAAAGAAAGAAGAAAGAAAGTGAGTTAACTATGTAAATGTGACGTGATATAAGAGATGTGTTAGTTATCTTGATCTTGGTATTCATTTTATAATGTATAGGTTTACCAAATCATCATGTTATACACTTTAATATATACAATTATATTTACCAATTAATCCTCAATAAAGCTGAAAAAAAGGAAAAAAATGACAGAATTTCTAAGGACTTCTGTGAAGATGCTGGGAGAGAAAAAGGTGTGGAAGAGTCCATTTGAGAAGGCAATTTTTTCCTTGGTGGAGTATATATGAAAGAAGAATGAGCCTCTAAGCAAAGATCACTGGTAAGCTTAAGGCTGTAGTACTTTTCCTGTTGCTCAGCGGTGTCTACTTGCTTGTGTGGGGAGAGAGGGAGGCTGAGCATTAGGAAGATGAGATTCAGTTGCAGAAAACAAAGAGGTCAGGGCCGACACACCCATTCGGCACAGCAGACATGGAACTTAGGAACCAGACGACATTCTTTCACAAATACTGTTCAGCACAAGCTCCCTGGACCCATTACCCACATGGTCTTGGTGTAGACTGCCAACATTTCAGAGGAAGGAAATAATGACTAAGCAGAGAAAACAACAACAACAACACAAACAACAAAAATAATCCACCTATTTATTTTATTTTTAAAATTTTTTTATTTTACTTTATTTTACTTTACAATACTGTATTGGTTTTGCCATACATCAACATGAATCCGCCACGGGTGTACACGTGTTCCCACTCCACCTATTAAATATATGTATTCAAGACCTGGATCTGTGAGAAAAAAAAATTAAAATATATACTCTCCTGGCAGATCTAAAATTAAAAAGAGAAAGCACAAATAAACCAAAAGAGAAATTACTTGGATGGTAATAATCACGCGAAAAGGATATAAAGGTACATACTCTGGGCACTGAGAAATACAAAAATCTTAACAAAGTGGCAGGAGGGAGATGGTTCTGTTACTCTACTAATATTATTAACAACACAATAGGATAAAATTGAAAAACTGAATATATGAATCCATGAAAAGTACTTAAAAATTTATCTGAGAATTATTTCTAAAGAAAGATTTTAAGTCAGATATCTTTATTGTACAATCCTTCAAACTTTGGGTTCTAATTCCTATGCCATAGAAATCTACTTTTCCAGATATATAAAAGATGTAAAATCATTCAATTCACTTCATGAAGCAAGTACACAACTTATTTCAAAATATCACAAAGACGGCACGTAAGAGGAATCATTACCAGCAATCAGAGAAATCTGTGAGTATTCAAAATAAAATGCTAAAAGAGAAATCCAAAAATGCATCAAGAGAAAAATATACCCCCAAGTTACAGCAAACAATGGGCTAACTTGGAATCTAAATCATATAATAGGTCAAAAATAATTATTCCAATATATTACTAAAATTATTTAATTACTTTGGAACTATTATTCTGATAAAAATATAAAAGTTACTCTAAAATTTTTAGTTATAACATTTATCTGAAAATAATCATATCAATGTTAAAGGTGATACACTCAAAGCCTAACCACTAAGATACAAGGATAAATTCAGTTCAGTTCAGTTCAGTCGCTCAGTCTTGTCTCACTCTTTGCAACCCCATGAATTGCAGCACACCAGGCCTCCCTGTCCATCACCAAATCCCGGAGTTCACTCAGACTCACATCCATCGAGTCAGTGATGCCATCCAGCCATCTCATCCTCTGTCGTCCCCTTCTCCTCCTGCCCCCAATTCCTCCCAGCATCAAAGTCTTTTCCAATGAGTCAACTCTTCGCATGAGGTGGCCAAAGTACTGGAGTTTCAGCTTTAGCATCATTCCTTCCAAAGAAATCCCAGGGCTGATCTTCTTCAGAATGGAGTGGTTGGATCTCCTTGCAGGCCAAGGGACTCTCAAGAGTCTTCTCCAACACCGCAGTTCAAAAGCATCAATACTTCTGCACTCAGCCTTCTTCACAGTCCAACTCTTACATCCATACATGACCACTGGTGAAACCATAGCCTTGACTAGATGGATTATGCACCATTATATCATAATGAGATTCTTTACATAGAGAGAGCTATAATGTATGTATAATGTTACAGGTACATTCAATACCACAAAAGAAAAAGAAAATAACTGTTAATATTAAGGGGATTTCATTCTGATTTGATTTCCTTTTAGGATCACCTTCTCACCAGGAATAGAAGGTATCTTTAAATTTTATATTTATTACTCTATTGCTACATAAATAAACAATGTACTGGCTAGTTTTATATGTCATCTGGCTCTATAAAAATTTTATCATACTGTATACACTATTTCCAATATATTTTCATCTTAATACCATCTTGTAAGTCTCTTCTGCTAATAGCTATAGCTGATTATTTCTCATTTTTGAAAGGAATTTCATATAGTTACTATTATATTGTTTGAATCAGCAGCAACATATGTTCCCTTCTTCTGGACATTCAGGTTATTAGCTTGAATGTTTCTTTGATTGTTTTGCTACCAACGTTTTTGTGTCAGTTTTTGTGTATGTAATGTCATATATGTTTGACTCAGTGCAGTTCAGTTGCTCAGTCATGTCTGGCTCTTTGTGATCCCATGGACTACAGCACGCCAAGCTTCCCTGTCCATCACCAGCTCCCAGAGTTTGCTCAAACTCATGTCCATCAAGTCAGTGATGCCACCCAACCCTCTCATCCTCTGTCATCCCCTTTTCCTCCTGCCTTCAATCTTTCTCAACATCAGGGTCATTTCTAATGAGTCAGTTCTTTGCATCAGGTGGCCAAAGTATTGGAATTTCGGCTTTAGCATCAGTCCTTCCAATGAATATTCAGGACTGGTTTCCTTTAGAATTGACTGATTTGATCTCCTTGCAGTCCAAGGGACTCCCAAGAGTTTTCTCCAACACTACAGTTCAAAAGTATCAATTCTTAGAACTGAATAATAAGAGGTTATCCTCTTTAGCTTTTTCCATGCTCAGGCCTTCTAAGTCATTCTGTTGTAAGGCTCTGTTCTCATTTATGAATGAGATAAGACTTAAATATTTAAAATTTTAACTTTACCACCAATTCCATTTAAATTCTAAACACTTATACAATTATTATTATGATAAATCAACAAATACTATTATAATTCATTTTTCAAATTCTTTCTGATTCTAAATAATATTCTGAAAGTTAGAAGGCAATGGCACTCCACTCCAGTACTCTTGCCTGGAAAATCCATGGACAGAGGAGCCTGGTGGGCTGCCGTTTATGGGGTCACACAGAGTTGGACATAACTGAAGTGACTTAGCAGCAGCAGCAGCAGTAGCAGGATATGAAGACTGTGTGATTTAAATTCGGGTCAGTCTGGCTTCAAAGCTCATGTATTTAACTGCTATTCAATACTTCCTAAATTCTAGGTCTCAGAATTAGATTTACTACTCCAATTTTTACAAATTTTTATTTGCCATTTTCTGAATAACTTTATGTTAGTAGTCACGTGTGTGCTTTTTTAATTGTAATCATCCTTCAAGATAGTCTTAATTATCTTCATTTCATGGAAGTTAGTTGACATCTGAAGAGTTCAATGACTTTTAGTTGTTCCAGAGGTAGTAAGTGGCAGAGGCAGGATTTCCAATGAGACCTTTTTTACGTCTGCTTTTCATGGGAAATTGGCATCAGTAACAATTTATGAATCAGCCACAGAATAAATACTCCTTTCTCCACAAAGCTGCCTTCTATCTCTGAGCCAAATCAAGAACTCCCTGACCTTGAAATTTCCCTTTATTCTCTAACATTGGCATTTTTCAAAGCACCAATGAAATCCACTCCTAAATGTAAAAGTTCATTCAAGGTTTCGAAGACCTATTCCCCAAAAGATGTTCTAAAAATGCATCACTGGAGTGAATGTAGAGATTCGTAGTGTGCCAATATTGTCACAATATGTGTGTTAACAATCACACCGCTGTTGAAGTTTGCCTTGTACAAGTATTTGCAACTCAGTGGGGGTATTCTATTGAGTAAGATACATCACTAGAAACAAAAGAAAGATTTTTCTTTGTCCTTAAGTATGGCTTGAATTGATTTTTCTAAATGGCTCCAAAGTGTGTGCTTTCGTTCCATAATCCATCCTAAGTGTTTTAAAATAAAAGAACTATCAAATCACTTGGCAGAATGAGGCCTATTGATGCCCAGAAAGGCCAATTTACATTCAGTTGGCACCCTGGCAAGCAGCATGATTGATACCATTCAGATTTGAGGCCTAGAGTGATAAATAGTTACACATGGCCAAGCGCCACACTTCAGGGCTCATGGCCCCTGGTGAGTTATTGTTATGCTTTGTCCCTGGTTCTTGTAGGCTGAAAACTTCGTTTTCATAAATTAATCAGTGGCGGCGTTTCGCATGTCAGATTTGTTGCCTTTCTCTAAAGGCCTTTGCTTGCAGTTTATAATGCTGAGTGACACAGTTTCAAGCTGCCCAAAGAGATATGAAACAATTGGACAATCCAAAGACTTTCTGTTTGTTATCAAACCAAATAAATACAGGATTCTCTAAAAGCTTCATCTTAAAATGCAAGGACATTTAAGCACAATGACACCGAAAAAAAATTTTTTTTAATTATATGCTGAATAGGTATGAAAATGTTATAAAAATACATGCAGATTAAAGGAAATAAAAACAAGGAAATTGTATATATATTCTAACCACCCATTTTAAAGAAATAAATTTTTCTTTGAAATTTCTTGGTCTGCTCCTCTCAGATTCCATTCTGCATCTTCCCTCATCAGAAATTAATAGTAACTACTGTATTCAATTTTAGGTTTAAACAAAGTATTGTTTATTTTAAATGGCTTTGACTTATGTATAAATGGAATTTTTCTGTGTGGATTTTTGTGATTTAGTTTTTATTTAGCTATAATTTATTTTTATTACTGTACACAATTTTATTATATGAACCTGCCACAATTTATTTAGCTCACGGATAAATGGAATTATTCTGTGTGAATTGTTGTGATTTATTGATTTATTTATTATTTAGCTATCATTTACTTTTATTACTGTATATGATTTTATCATATAAACATGTCACAATTTATTTATAATTTTCCAGTCAATTTGGATTGCTTTTGTTCTTTTTTAAGTTCTGTTATGAATGCTCTTAAGTATGAATATTCCCACATGTATCACTTGCTGCATATGACTAAGACCTTATATATAAAAATATATGAAACTCATGATATTTGTAACATGTTCATATATTTTTGAACATATATAGATGTGTGGGCCATAGGGTATTTAAATCTTCAACTTTACCAGATATTGCAAACTATTTTTTTTTCCACATATTCACTAAGGCTTGATATTGCAGACATTGACAATTTGTGCCCTTGGAAGGTACAAAGTGAAATAATTCAGTGACTGTAACTGGTATTTGCCTGATTTCTTATGAAGAGGAGTGCATATCTCCATGTATACTGGCCATTTGTCTTTCTCACTCAGTAAAGTGCCTACTATTCACTATTTTTCTACTGAACTGTTTTACTCTTAATTAGTTTTTATGAAAATATTTCTACCTATTTTTCATGTATCTTTATATTATCTCCATGATATTTGATGAACAAAAGTTCTTAATCTTGTGGTAGGTAATTTCTTTATGTTCTGTGTTTTTTGTTCATTGTTTATGAAAGCTTTCCCTGGCCCCCCAAATATGCCTTTTTAGAGACTTTTAAAACTGAACACTTTTGCCTTTCAAATTAATTTTGCTTACCTGTTTGGAACTGATTTTGTATGTGGCATGAAGTTTTGACCCAATTTCATTTTTTGCTTATTGCATACAATCACTTGTCCTAGCATCATTTAGTATAAAAACTAATCTCTTTCCTTGTCTTCAGCACCACCTCTGCCATTTATTTGTTCAGCTCATATTTACTGAGTGGTTAATGTATTCCTGGCACTGTTATAGGGGTTAGGGATCCAGAGGAAATAAATTAGATTAAAATTCCTAGTCTATGGTGTTCTCATTTAATTTGCAGGAGAAAGATGATAGCTAATAACAAATATACAAACAAAAGTAAAATGTACTTTTTTAATGGTGATCTCTGCTATGAAAAACATAAAAAGAGAAAGAGGATAGGAAAAGTGAGGCCAGAGTTAACTTTTAATGGAATTATCATAAAAGGCTATACTCAGAAGTTAGTATTAGAGGAAAGATTGAAAGAAAGTTATGGAACAACTCATGTGGATAGCTGGGGCAGGGGGTATGTTTCAGATAAAGGGAAGAACAAGTGAAAAATCCTTTTTACGTTATACTTAAAAGGCTTCTTGTCCGACAAACTTGGCTTCATGTTCCCTCTCTGAACTCATCTTTTAACTTCTGCTTGATTACACTTTCCAGACTGATCTTCTGAACACACCAGGCATGCTTCTGCCTCAAGGATTTCCCACTTCCCTTTATCTGAAATATACCCCCTGCCCCAGCTATTCACATGAGTTGTTCCATAACTTTCTTTCAATCTTTTCTCTAATACTAGCTTCTGAGTATAGCCTCTACCTTTCTGAAAGGTTCATTGTATCAATCAATGGTCAAAAGATCACTGTATCAAACAACCAGAATCAATCAGGTATGTTGTTATTTAGCAATAAATAACCACATATTCTCAGTGGCTTCACATCATGGATGTTTAACTCTTGCCCATGTTACACTCATTGCAAGGCATCTGGGCGCTGTGACAACATTCTCACTCAGGACCCAGATTGGTGGAGTAGCTACTACTGGGAGTGCTACTAGTGCCTATCACAGTGAGAAAAACAAAAACTAGTCACACCAAGCACCCACCACTAGAGAGCCCATGCATCTAGAAGTGACCACACCATCGTTTCCATTCTCATTTCACTGGCCAACTTAAATGACATGGTAAATTAGGTTTCAAGGGGGCAGAGCAGTTCAAACCTACACAGGCTGGAGTACAAATCTCTGGCTGCTGTGTTGAGAACACGTGTTGGTGGGATGGACAGCAGTAGAGACTACAGCCTGTTCAAGGCCAAAAGCTAAACCCCTTAAACCAGGGAGGTAACAGAGGATGTGGTGAGAATTAGTTGGAATCTGGATAAATTTTAAAAGTTGGCCAACAGGTTGTTGTTAGTAGATGTGATGTGAGGTCAGAAAGGAAGAAAAGAAGGATGACTTTGAGAATTTTAGCCTGAGCAGCTGGATAATTAGTACCATTAAACATGATGGCTAATGATTCAGGATGAGCAAGTTTTTTTGTTTTTGATTTGTGTGTGTGTGTGTGTATGTGTGTGTGTGTGATCACAACTTCAGAATTAGACTTCCAATTCTGCTAAATTTTTGGTAAGCATTTCTCTGTATTAAATAGCTCCTCTTTTTGGACATCTCAGTTCAGTTCAGTTCATTTCAGTCGCTCAGTCGTGTCCAACTCTTTGCGATCCCATGAATCGCAACACACCAGGCCTCCCCGTCCATCACCATCTCCCGGAGTTCACTCAGAGTTGCGTCCATCGAGTTGGTGATGCCATCCAGCCATCTCATCCTGGGTCATCCCCTTCTCCTCCTGCCCCCAATCCCTCCCAGCATCAAAGTCTTCTCCAATGAGTCAACTCTTCGCATGAGGTGGCCAAAGTACTGGAGTTTCAGCTTCAGCATCATTCCTTCCAAAGAAATCCCAGGGCTGATCTCCTTCAGAATGGACTGGTTGGATCTGCTTGCAGTCCAAGGGACTCTCAAGAGTCTTCTCCAACACCACAGTTCAAAAACATCAATTCTTCGGCGCTCAGCTTTCTTCACAGTCCAACTCTCACATCCATAGATGACCACTGGAAAAACCATAGCCTTGACTAGACGGACCTTAGTCGGCAAAGTAAAGTCTCTGCTTTTGAATATGCTATCTAGGTTGTTCATAACTTTTCTTCCAAGGAGTAAGCTTCTTTTAATTTCATGGCTGCAATCACCATCTGCAGTGATTTTGGAACCCCAAAAGAAAAAGTCTGACACTGTTTCCACTGTTTCCCCATCTATTTCCCATGGAGTGATGGGACCGGATGCCATGATCTTTGTTTTCTGAATGTTGAGCTTTAAGCCAACTTTTTCACTCTCCTCTTTTACTTTCATCAAGAGGCTTTTTAGTTCTTCTTCACTTTCTGCCATAAGGGTGGTGTCATCTAGGACTTCATTTCTCTTGGGCTCCACAATCACTGCAGCCATGAAATTAAAAGATGCTTGCTCCTTGGAAAAAAGTTATGACCAACCTAGACAGGTTATGAAAAAGCAGAGACATTACTTTGTTGACAGCTTTGCCTAGTCAAAGCTTTGATTTTTCCAGTAGTCATGTATGGATGTGAGAGTTGGACCATGAAGAAAGCTGAGCACTGAAGAATTGATGCTTTTGGACTGTGATATTGGAGAAAACTCTTGAGAATCCCTTGGACTGCAAGGAGTCCACACCAATTAATCCTAAAGGAAATCAGTCCTGAATATTCATTGGAAGGACTGATGCTAAAGCTGAAACTCCAATACTTTGGAGTTTCCAATACTTTGGCCACCTGATGTGAAGAACTGACTCATTACAAAAGACCCTGAACCTGGGAAAGATTGAAGGCAGGAGGAGAAGGGGACGACAGAGGATGAGATGATTGGATGGCATCACCAACTCGATGGACATGAGTTTGAGGAAGCTCAAGGAGTTGCTGACAGATGGGAAATCTGGTGTGCTGCAGTCCATGGGATTGCAGAGTCAGACATGACTGTGTGACTGAACTGAACTGAGGACAGTTTCTATTATACTCACTTTCTTGATACTGAGAAATATGAATGATAGTGAGCAGTGTTAGAAGGGTCTTTTCAGGAGTATACAAAATTTCCTGGCCTCATCTTTGGTTCAGCCAATTGTGATAAGAAGAACTGATGGAGCCAGCACTCCCAGATCTCTTCAAGCCAGAGCATTAGGAGCTCTACTGCTATCTTATGGTTCCTGCCAGCTACAAAGCAAGTTTTCATCTGCGTTTGGGTTCCATTGATAGTGGTTGGACAGCATCACCAACTCAATGGACACGAGTCTGGGCAAGCTCCAGGAGTTGTTGATGGATAGGAAAGCCTGGCCTGCTGCAGTCCATGGGGTCACAAACAGTCAGACATGACTGAGCAACTGAACTGAACTGATAGTGGTTTTGCCTATTTCTATGCCAATGTCATATTGACATACCTTGTAAAGTTTTATAAGTTGTGATATTTGGAAGGATTAGCCTTCTGAACCATGACCTCTTCCTTCTTCTTCAAGAGTCCTTTGACTTTTCCTGGCCCTTTGATCATTAATTTAAATATTAGGGTCACCTACAAAGTTAAAAACAAATAACAAATCTCTTGGGATTTTTTTTATTGGGATTACATAGAATTTAACAATCATTTTGGGAAAATTTTACCTTCAGCTGAAGAATGTGGTAAAGATCTCCAATAAATAATTAATTGGAGGTCTTAAGTCTTTCACTAAAAATGTATAGTGTTACCCTGTAAATATTTTGCTCAATTTATATTGGATTTGCTTTTTAAAACTTTATTATTTATTAATGTAAATTGTATATTTTTTGTAAATTGTATTTTTAAGCTGTATACATCACAGGGAAATTAAGTTTTCTACATATATTTAATTATTTTTATCATTGTTTACTTGTGTTTCTTATGAACAATGTATAGTTAGATTTAAAAAAAACAATTTGTGTGTATTTATTATAAATACTGACATAGGTGGATTTGTTTTTCATCTTACTTTCTGTTTTCTATTAGATCCATTTATGTAATTTTCACTTTTATTCCTTTCTCTTGCATTAATACAATTTCTTCTGTCTTTTTTCCCTCTACTGATCAAGAGCTATGTAATCTACTTCTAATATTCTAGGAGTTACCCTGAAGCTTTTCACATATGCACACTTCCTTTATGAAAACCTATTTAGGTTAATCAACACCTTTTTATTTCTTTTGAATAATACAAAGACCTCCTGAATATTTAAATTCTTTTCATCCTCTGCCTACTCATTTATTCTTTTTGTTGTATGTTTTAGTTTTTTTCTCCTTGTCCTTTTTACAAGCATGACAACACTATTTTTGTTTCATATCGTGGATGCTTACTGAGATTTACCGAGATTTTACTGGTTTCTCTGTATAGGACCACATTTTGCAACTTTGACTTTACATTTGGAATCACGTTGTGTCTGATTGAAGTCACTGGAGAAATGGAAAGGACTGCAAATTCTTCCATATTCCTCCTGTGGAGAAATGGAGTTAATTTTTCTCACTTGGACCTGGGCTGGCCTCTGACAGCTATGTTCGGTGGATTGTGGTAGAAGTGATTGTGGTAGAAGTGATAACCACACCAGTTTTGGGTGTGTTTGAGAGCTGGAGCCTTCTTTGTGCCATGGTCTCTGAGAGCTCTGTGCTGACATGACATGCCTGCCCTGCCAGAGAGACCACATAGAGAGGGCTGGAGGATTACATGGAGAGAGGTGCGGTCTGGCTAATCTCAGCTTTCCAGCTCTGCTCCTACACTAAAAGCATCAGGAACATGTCAGCAGTATTCTGAACCCTTCAGACCTGCCCAGCCACAACGTTAATATCACCAGCTGGCCCTATTTGATTCCTGAATAGCAGAAGAATCATTCTAGCCATATCCAATTCCTGACCTATGAAAACTATGTTATATAATCAAATGGCTGTCTTTCTTAAGTCACTGTGGTTTGGGATAATTTATTATGCACCAATAGTTAACCGGACCAAATGTCCTCAGGTTTCCCTTATCTGAAAAGTCTTTATTTTGCTCTTACTCTTGAAACACGTTTTTTGCTGAGGACAAAAAATGAATAAATAAATGTAAATAAAATAAAATAAACTCTCTCAACACACTGAAAATATTATTCTGGCATTCATTCTCTCTGTTGAGAAATCAGCTCTCACTCTATGTCAATCCTTCAAGGGTGATTTTGTTTTCTTGTTTCTTGTTTTGTTTCATTCAAGTTTTTGTTGTTTTAAATCCCTGACTGCTTTTTTAAGATCTACTCTTTTTCTTTGTTTTCTGAAGCTTCCCTAGGGTGTGTAATTAGCTTTCTTTTCTTTCATTCTTTGTTTAATTCTACTAGTGATTCACTGGTCTTCAATGTGGGATATAATCTGGATTCGTTTCCATCATCAGTTCTGGAAATTTTTTTTTTTCCAGTCTCTTCAAATATTGCGTGTACCCAATTATCTCTTCTTTCAGAATTCTAGTTAGATATACATTAGATTTAGTCAGCCCTCTATGTATATTAATCTATCTTTCATGATTTTATATATTTGTCTTTCCAGGTATGTATACTTTTTCTTTAAACTTTCCTTTTATTGAAATTGTATTCAGACTTTTAAACTAACTTCTTATTTAAACTATCCTTTCTTTTCCCAACATTTTATTATAAATATTCTCAAGCTTCCACAAATTGTGAGAATTTTATAGTGAAAACCCACATACCCAAAATTAGATTCTACTGTTAACTTTTTGCCATATTTACACTGTCACATTTCTATTCTTCTATTCATTTAACCATCATCTTATTTTCTATATATGTGTTACTAAGAAAGTTACAGACATAAATGAACTTCTACCTAAATACTCTGTCCTGCAGATCACTAATTCAAATTTAATATTTATTTATAGGTTTCTTATTTGTTCTTAAGTAAAAATTACAAAGAATAAATGAACATACTTTAAGTGCAGCAAACAATGATTGTGGGTCCAGTGAGTTTTTAATTTCATATACAATGTTTTTCATTGCTCAAAACTATATTTGATAAATTTTTGACATATTTTTAAAGTTTTTCTTAAATTTTATATGAAATAATTTTAGATTTAAAGAAATGCTACAAAGGTGACACACAGAGTTCTCATATAATTTTTACCCTGCTTTCCCTCAAGTTAATATCTTATCAGCGGTATAATTATTAAAAATAGGAAATTCACATTAATACACAGCTCTTAACAAACTTATAGACCTTATTCAGATTTATTTAACTAGCATTTCTGCTAATGTCCCTTTTATGGTCTAAGATCCATTCTGAGATGCCACAAAGCATTTAGTTTTAATTTATTCTTAGTATCCTCTAATCTGTGACAGCTTGTCAGGTTTTTATTTTCTTTTTCGGCCCTTTATGACCTGACATTTTTAAAGAATACTGGTCAGTTGTTTTGTAGGATGTCTTTAATTTAGATTTCTCTGGTGTTAGATTGTGTTGCACATTTTTGGTGAGAATACTAAGAAGTGATATTATGATCTCAATTTTTATCAGGGGAGATATGATATTGACATCTTATGAGTAACACTATTAATTTGGTCATTTGATTAGTGTATTGCCTGCCTACATGGGTCTTTTAAAATTTTGTGCTGAAACTTTATTTTAGTCTTTTATTCTATTTTTTAAACATGTAAAATATTTATTTTTTTTCAGTTTCTTAATTTTAATATTATTAATCTTTGCAAGTTCTATTTTGCCCCATGTATTTTTGCTCAAGATAATTTGAGTAAAGACGGCACTCTGGTGGAAGCTATACTACCTCTGCTTTATAGAGCAGTGGGGAGATAATGATTTACAGCGAGATTGATGGAACATAAATCAACCATTTATCAGCTGTGTGATTATCAGTAGCTTACCTTATCTGAACATTATTTTCCCCATGTGTAAAATGTAAATAAGCATTATCTGACTTACTTGTAGTGAATTTTAAAAGACTTTTACAACTCATGTACACCCGTGGCGGATTCATGTTGATGTATGGAAAAACCAATACAGTATTGTAAAGTCAAATAAAGTACAATTTTTAAAAAAGGCAAAAAAAAAATTCTTCTACAGAACTAACTAGGAGATATGAGGATAATGTTCTCTTGAGTTAACCAATTACCAATTTGAGACATTTGACATTAGGATCATATTTTATTTTATTTATTATTATTATTTTACTTTACAATACTGTATTGGTTTTGCCATACATCAACATGAATCTGCCACGGGTGGATCAAATTTTAAAGTCATGTCTAATGAAAACAAATTTAGAGGTTCTCTACACAGAGTAATGGGGGTATCTATATTGTTATATTAAGGAGAATTTGTTTGAATAAAGGTAATTAAGGAAACCCTAGGATAAAGAAACATTCAATAGTCCACAAAGCATATTCCCATCCATTGTTTCACAAGATGAAACATTTGAATTTACTTCACAATGTGTGGTAAACAGATCTTATTGTTCTTGCTATACAGCCCACCAGGCTCCTCCATCCATGGGATTTTCCAGGCAAGAATACTGGAGTGGGACACCATTGCCTTCTCTGATAGATAACAATACTAAGTCATAAAGAAATATAACTTATCTAAGATTGTTGTACTTATAGGCAGGAAGCATTGGGAAGATTAAAACACAAATTTCTTGAGTCCCAGACCAGAAGCTTCCACCAATCCTTTTCCTTCTCCCCTCTAATGCCCATTCATTATCACACCAACAGTCTTCCCTAATGTCTAGATATCTAACAAGATCCCAGGTCACTTCAATGTATCATTACCCTTCTACCTTTCAAGAATATCTTTTTTTTTTTTTTAATATTTCAGCTATGTTGATAATATAATTTTTTTTGTTTTACTTTATTTCACTTTACAATACTGTATTATCTTTTAAATTTCAGTTATTTTCTTTATCACTCATCACCACTTTCCAAAGAGATATTGATCAGTGGCATTAGCTAATATAAGACCAAGTACTTCCGAATGCAGAGTTGCAAAGAATAGCAAGAAGAGATAAGAAAGCCTTCTTTAGCGATCAATGCAAAGAAATAGAGGAAAACAACAGATTGGGAAAGACTAGAGATTTCTTCAAGAAAATTAGAGATACCAAGGGAACATTTCATGCAAAGATGGGTTAAATAAAGGACAGAAATGGTCTGGACCTAACAGAAGCAGAAGATATTAAGAAGAGGTGGCAGGAATACATGGAAGAACTGTACAAAAAAGATCTTCACGACCCAGATAGTCATGATGATGTGATCACTAATCTAGAACCAGACATCTTGGAATGTGAAGTCAAGTGGGCCTCAGAAAGCATCACTACAAACAAAGCGAGTGGAGGTGATGGAATTCCAGTTGAGCTGTTTCAAATCCTGAAAGATGATGCTGTGAAAGTGCTGCACTCAATATGCCAGCAAATTTGGAAAACTCAGCAGTGGCCACAGGACTGCAAAAGGTCAGTTTTCATTCCAATCCCAAAGAAAGGCAATGCCAAAGAATGCTCAAACTACCGCACAATTGCACTCATCTCACATGCTAGTAAAGTAATGCTCAAAATTCTCCAAGCCAGCCTTCAGCAATACGTGAACCGTGAACTCCCTGATGTTCAAGCTGGTTTTAGAAAAGGCAGAGGAACCAGAGATCAAATTGCCAACATCCGCTGGATCAAGGAAAAAGCAAGAGAGTTCCAGAAAAACATCTATTTCTGCTTTATTGACTATTCCAAAGCCTTTGACTGTGTGGAACACAATCAACTGTGGAAAATTCTGAAAGAGATGGGAATACCAGACCACTTGACCTGCCTCTTGAGAAATCCGTATGCAGGTCAGGAAGCAACAGTTAGAACTGGACATGGAACAACAGGCTGGTTCCAAATAGGAAAAGGAGTACGTCAAGCCTGTATATTGTCACCCTGCATATTTAACTTCTATGCAGAGTACATCATGAGAAATATTGGACTGGAAAAAACACAAGCTGGGATCAAGATTGCCAGGAGAAATATCAATAACCTCAGATATGCAGATGATACCACCCTTATGGCAGAAAGTGAAGAAGAGCTAAAAAGCCTTTTGATGAAAGTGAAAGAGGAGAGTGAAAAAGTTGGCTTAAAACTCAACATTCAGAAAACAAAGATCATGGCATCTGGTCCCATCACTTCATGGGAAATAGATGGGGAAACAGTGGAAACAGTGTCAGACTTTATTTTTTAGGGCTCCAGAATCACTGCAGATGGTCACTGCAGCCATGAAATTAAAAGACACTTACTCCTTGGAAGAAGAGTTATGACCAACCTAGATAGCATATTCAAGAGCAGAGACATTACTTTGCCGACTAAGGTCCGTCTAGTCAAGGCTATGGTTTTTCCTGTGGTCATGTATGGATGTGAGAGTTGGACTGTGAAGAAGGCTGAGTGCCGAAGAATTGATGCTTTTGAACTGTGGTGTTGGAGAAGACTCTTGAGAGTCCCTTGGCCTGCAAGGAGATCCAACTAGCCCATGCTGAAGGAGATCAGTCCTGGGATTTCTTTGGAAGGAATGATACTAAATCTGAAGCTCCAGTACTTTGGCCACCTCATGAGAAGAGTTCACTCTTTGGAAAAAACTCTGATGCTGGGAGGGATTGGGGGTAGGAGGAGAAGGGGACGACCAAGGATCAGATGGCTGGATGGCATCATGGACTCGATGGACGTGAGTCTGAGTGAACTCCAGGAGATGGTGATGAACAGGAAGGCCTGGCGTGCTGTGATTCATGGGGTCGCAAATAATCGGTCACGACTGAGTGACTGAACTGAACTGAACTTCCAAATGAAGTGTTAAAACTTTTGTGATAAAAATTTTTTGCATGTAATCTTATAATCTCTACATATTTATTTATGCATATTATTCCTATTCATATCTCACTTGGAAATGAAGGCAATGTTTAATGTATTATGTCCTTCTAAAAGGGACTTTGGAACTCTGCATTCAGATGCTTATATCTTTCCTTTTCTCCTCTCTTCTTTTCATAGCTATTTGTAAGGCCTCCCCAGACAGCCATTTTGCTTTTTTGCATTTCTTTTCCATGGGGATGGTCTTGATCCCTGTCTCCTGTACAGTGTCACGAACCTCATTCCATAGTTCATCATGCACACTATCTATCAGATCTAGGCTCTTAAATCTATTTCTCACTTCCACTATATAATCATAAGGGATTTGATTTAGGTCATACCTGAATGGTCTAGCAGTTCTCCCTACTTTCTTCAATTTGAGACTGAATTTGATAATAAGGAGTTAATGATCTGAGCCACAGTCAGCTCCTGGTCTCATTTCTGTTGACTGTATAGAGCTTCTCCATCTTTGGCTGCAAAGAATATAATCAATCTGATTTCGGTGTTGCCCATCTGGTGATGTCCATGTGCAGATTCCTCTCTTGTGTTGTTGGAAGAGGGTGTTTGCTACGACCAGTGCATTTTCTTCTTCAGTGATCAGTGCAAAGAAATAGAGGAAAACAACAGAATGGGAAAGACCAGAGATCTCTTCAAGAAAATTAAAGATACCAAGGGAACATTTCATGCAAAGATGGGTTAAATAAAGGACAGAAATGGTCTGGACCTAACAGAAGCAGAAGATATTAAGAAGAGGTGGCAGGAATACACGGAAGACCTATACAAAAAAGATCTTAATGACTTGGATAATCATGATGATGTGATCACTAATCTAGAGCCAGACATCTTGGAATGTGAAGTCAAGTGGGTCTTGGAAAGCATCACTAAGAACAAAGCTAGTGGAGGTGATGGAATTCCAGTTGAGCTGTTTCAAATCCTGAAAGATGATGCTGTGAAAGTGCTGCACTCAATATGCCAGCAAATTTGGAAAACTCAGCAGTGGCCACAGGACTGCAAAAGGTCAGTTTTCATTCCAATCCCAAAGAAAGGCAATGCCAAAGTATGCTTAAACTACCACACAATTACACTCATCTCACATGCTAGTAAAGTAATGCTCAAAATTCTCCAAGCCAGCCTTCAGCAATACGTGAACTGTGAACTCCCTGATGTTCAAGCTGGTTTTAGAAAAGGCAGAGGAACCAGAGATCAAATTGCCAACATCCGCTGGATCATGGAAAACCAAGAGAGTTCCAGAAAAACATCTATTTCTGCTTTATTGACTATTCCAAAGCCTTTGACTGTGTGGAACACAATCAACTGTGGAAAATTCTGAAAGAGATGGGAATACCAGACCACTTGACCTGCCTCTTGAGAAATCTGTATGCAGGTCAGGGAGCAACAGTTAGAACTGGACATGGAACAACAGGCTGGTTCCAAATAGGAAAAGGAGTACGTCAAGCCTGTATATTGTCACCCTGCTTATTTAACTTCTATGCAGAGCACATCATGAGAAACACTGGACTGGAAGAAACACAAACTGGAATCAAGATTGCCGGGAGAAATATCAATAACCTCAGATATGCAGATGACACCACCCTTATGGCAGAAAGTGAAGAGGAGCTAAAAAGCCTCTTGATGAAAGCGAAAGAGAAGAGCGAAAAAGTTGGCTTAAAGCTCAACATTCAGAAAACTAAGATCATGGCATCTGGTCCCATCATGCCATGGGAAATAGATCGGGAAACAGTGGAAACAGTGTCAGACTTTATTTTTTTGGTATCCAAAATCACTGCAGACAGTGACTGCAGCCATGAAATTAAAAGATGCTTACTTCTTGGCAGAAAAGTTATGGCCAACCTAGATAGCATATTCAAAAGCAGAGACATTACTTTGCCGACTAAGGTCCATCTAGTCAAGGCTATGGTTTTTCCTGTGGTCATGTATGGATGTGATAGTTGGACTGTGAAGAATGGTGAGCGCCAAAGAATTGATGCGTTTGAACTGTGGTGTTGGAGAAGACTCTTGAGAGTCCCTTGGCCTGCAAGGAGATCCAACCAGTCCATTCTGAAGGAGATCAGTCCTAGGATTTCTTTGGAAGGAATGATGCTAAATCTGAAGCTCCAGTACTTTGGCCACCTCATGAGAAGAGTTCACTCTTTGGAAAAAACTCTGATGCTGGGAGGGATTGGGGGCAGGAGGAGAAGGGGACAACTGAGGATGAAATGGCTGGATGGCATCACGGACTCGATGGACGTGAGTCTGAGTGAACTCCAGGAGATGGTGATGGACAGGGAGGCCTGGTGTGCTTCAATTCATGGGGTCGCAAAGAGTCAGACACGACTGAGTGACTGAACTGAACTGAACTGAAAAGGGACTGGAGACGACTCTTGAGAGTCCCTTGGACTGTAAGGAGATCCAACCAGTCCATCCTAAAGGAGACCAGTCCTGGGTGTTCATTGGAGGGACTGATGCTAAAGCTGAAACTCCAATACTTTAAGGGCCACCTCATGCGAAGAGTTGACACATTGGAAAAGACCCTGATGCTGGGAGGGATTGGGGACAGGAAGAGAAGGAGACAACAGAGGATGAGATGTTTGGATGGCATCACCGACTCGAAGGACATGAGTTTGAGTAAACTCCGGGATTTGGTGATGGACAGGGAGTCCTGGCATGCTGCGATTCATGGGTTTGCAAAGAGTCGGACACAACTGAGCAACTGAACTGAACTGAACTGAACTGAAAAGCGACTTGTATGATTTAACATAGGAAAAGGATAAAATAAAATGAATCTAGAAGATTACAGGAGAGGCTGATCCAGCTCCACTCTGTACCTCTTAAATCCTTTTGTGTGTTCAGCCTTAGCTTCACATCACCTTAGGAGGACTATATAGGTCCAAGGATTTGCTGCCTCAGTGAAATTGAGGAAAGCTTCTTTAACACTCAGAATAATCCCCTAACTCTTCTATCGAACACAAAAATACTACAATGTTCATTCTACTCAGGGGAAATACAACTAAAACAACAATAATCAAAGTTAACTTTCATTGAAATATAATATGTATATTACATATAATTATTTCAAGTGCTTTACACATAACTTATTTTTCATTGACATATAATTGATATATTTAAGACGTACCATGTGCTGATTTGATGCACTTATATATTGTGATTACTTATGTATGCCATATAATAACTCTATAGGAAAGATACACTTATAATCCTATTTTATGGATGGGGAAATTGAGGTGTGGAGGAGCAAATTCCCTGACACTGACTATATAGTAATAAGCGGAGCTGGATTTGAGCCCAGATCATTTATTTTGGCAGCTTGATACTATCCAGTAGAGCCAAAAAACACTCAGAGTCAGCTTTAAGCAGAGAATCCCACCCCAACATATCAACTCCACTCTCCAAATGACAGGAAGACATCCCAAGATACTCATGGCTTAACTCTCTGAAATTTTCACTGCCAAATTGTCATTCCTATGAAATAATCTAACTATTATTATTATCATCATTTATAGTATACATTCTTATTCATCTTATATGTTTAGTCTTAAATTTTTAAATAACTCCAGATTCACAGGAAGTTGTGATGTACTCTTCATTCAGTCTCCCCTTTGGTACCATCTTGTATAATACAGTTCAGTTTCAAACCAGAAAGAGAACACTGGTATAATCATGGATCTTATATTCATGTAACTATCACCACAATCAAGATGGGATGGGGAGGGAGATGGGAAGTTCAAAAGGGAGAGGGTTTATGTATACCAATGGCTGATTCATGTTGAAGTTTGACAGAAAACAACAATATTCTGTAAAGCAATTATCCTTCAATAAAATAAAATAAAAAATTAATTAATTTTTTAAAAAGATGTAGAAATGTTCCCTCACTGTGAGGTTCCCTTATACACCCTTTTATACTCACGTCTACCTTCCTCCTCCTCTTCTATATTTAACAATCAACATTAAACCATACTCAGTGGTTGTCCAAGTAAAGGGTTAAAAAGAAAAATAAGAAAGGTACAAAAATGGCAGCTAAGATTAGGCAAAAGCACTAACTGAGCCTGAAGTTTTTTGATTTAGGCAAATTTTTCTGATTGTATTTGAATATAGAATACCACAAGTCTTTACTTGGCAAGACGTCATTCTAAGCCCAAAAGAGAGCAAAGTCAGAGAAGAAATTCCGCTTCATCACTGGAATGAAGTGGGATGGGCAATTCATCATTCTCTTCTCAATTATATTAGCTATCAGAAAACAGGGGTAATTGTCCTGGCTCCACCATTTCTGATCTCATGACTGTGCATTTAACCTGAGGCCTGTTTCCTCTTTTACTGAATGAGGATAATAGATATGAAATTACTTTATAAAGGCTAAAATCCAGCATTGGAAGGACTGATGCTGAAGCTGAAACTCGAATACTTTGGCCACCTGATGCGAAGAACTGTCTTATTTGAAAAGGCCCTGATGCTGGGAAAGATTAAAGGCAGGAGGAGAAGGGGAGGACAGAGGATGAGATGGTTAGAGGGCAAAACGGACTCAATGGACATGAGTTTGAGCAGACTCTGGGAGTTGGTGATGGACAGGGAGGCCTGGCGTGCTTCAGTCCATGGGGTTGCAAAGAGTCGGACACGACTGAGTAACTGAAATGAACTGAACTGAACTGAAAATCCAGCATCAGGATAATAGAAGTTGTTCAAAGGGTCATCTATTACTCTTCTACATACTCCACTTAGCAGTAACTAGCCATTCTCCTTTTAAGAAGCATCTACATCACTGTTAACATGAAAACAAAGTGTCCTCCTGAGAGGTTATTGTCCGATGACAGGAATTTTGGATTTCTGTTGTGGGATGACAAGAATTTTGTCAGAGAAGGATAGTTAACGTCAGATATGCTTGATTTGGGATAGAAATCTGAAGGACATTTTCCCCTGGTTTAGATATTTATCAATAAATGGAGGCTACACAAATACCATATGTTTTTAGCTTCTGCTAGCTAGTTACACATAAACAGAGCTCCAAAACCTTGACATCTGGGGGGTCTTAGGTTCCCAATTTTGAGGAAAACAGTAGGACATTGAACACCACAGCATGAGGAGGTCTTATTTATTCTCTTGTAATATTATAAATACAGACATACCTTTGATGGAATAAAAAGAACACTGAACTAAGGGAGGAGAAGACATCTATTTTAGACAGAACCTTGTCATGAAGCTTATATGAAGGCTTGGGCAAATCACTTGACCTTTTTGAGTCTTTGTTTATCTGAAAGGTAGCATCACACTTACTTGCTGCCTACTTTGTACATTGTTAAGATGAGTGGCTCAGACGGTAAAGCGTCTGCCTGCAATGCAGGAGACCCGGGTTCGATTCCTGGGTTGGAAAGATCTCCTGGAGAAGGAAATGGCAATCCACTCCAGCACTCTTGCCTGGAAAATCCCATGGACGGAGGAGCCTGGTAGGCTACAGTCCATGGGGTCGCAAAGAGTCAGACACAACTGAGCGACTTCACTTTCAAGATGAGTAAAGTGGAAAAACACATGTAAAAATGTAGTACAAATTGCCAATTGGCATATAAAACATACGTGTATATATATCATATATAATATATATTAAATATATGTAGGTATATATATGCTATATATACATGATTTGTATATACCTGATATATATGTATATATATTATGTTATAGGTGTATATATGCACACATATATATACATCTATATTAAATATCATCACAGTTAATGCTTGTTATTTTTCATGAAAAAAAATGTATATGTGGAATTGTTCTATTTCTGACAGCTCAGAAACCAAAAAGCAATTAGTAGGTTAAAACTAGTGTGTTGTGACACTTAAGATACATGGCAGTGATAAAAATTGTTTGTTTGTTTGTTTCTGGGAAAATATGCAGGATACAGGAAACTCATAGTAATTCTGAGGCAGAAGAGAGCTGAGAGCCTCGCAAGTTCAGGCTCCAATCCTCTTATTTACAGATGATTAAATTACAGCCCAAGCAAGATGACTTATCCCAACTGGTGATGGATACTAGACTGTGATAAATGAGGAACAAGAGAAGGATTAATGAGTAGACTGACTACGGTAAGATCAATGCCAGTAGGGAAAGAAATATCAAGTAAGAGGTACCATTTGTACAAGGCTTTAAAAGATGGATATCAACAGGTAGGGACTGTAAGAAGGATATTCCTTTCAGAGGGACCAGTGGGAACTGAGGTCCAAAGAAGACAGTAGCCTACAAAGTATGCCCTTAAGGTTTCATTTAAGTTATATACAAAGTATACGTTAAGTGTATGCTGTACTTTCCAAGGAGAAGAGGAGGACTAGCTCCTTTCTGAGAACCATGAACATATTGAAGTGTGGACCTTTCTAGGAGAAAACAGAGACATAGATCACTAACTTTTCCCTGGTGTTAGAAACTTCCATTCATTTCAATTAAGAAAGTGATGCTTGCTGTACATTACAACTGACTTGAGATTTCAAAAGTACTGATATGTGGCTATCACCCTCAAACATTCTGATTCAATTTTTGTGTGGTACAACCTGGGAATGGGGAGCACCTAAGTTCCCTATGTGCTTTTCACAGTTTATTTGTTATGTGATGATCCACAGTTTAGCAGAGTTGATGAAGCAGAGATAGATGTTTTTCTAGAATCCTCTTGCTTTCTCTATGATCCAGAGAATGACATCTACCTCTATTTCATCAACTGTGCTAAAGTCTGACTGCATGGATCATAACAAACTGTGGAAAACTCTGAAAGAGATGGGAATACCAGACTATCTTACCTGTCTCCTGAGAAACCTGTGTTTGGGTCAAGAAGCAACAGATAGAATCCTGTATGGAACAACTGATTGGTTCAAGATTGAGAAAGGAGTATGACAGGGCTGTCTGTTGTCATCCTGTTTATTTAACCTATACACTGAGCACATCATGAGAAATGCCAGGCTGGATGATTTACAAGTTGGAATCAAGACAGGCAGTAGAAACAGCAACAACTTCTGATACGTGGGTGATACCACTCTAATGGAAGAAAGCAAAGAGTTATTAAAGAACCTATTGAGGAGGGTGAAGGAAGAGAGTGAAAGAGCTGGCTTAAAAAAAAAATTAAATATTAAAAAAAAATACGATCATGGCATTCAGCCCCATTACTTCATGGGAAATGGAAGGGGACAAGGTGGAAATAGTGACAGAGTTCCTCTTCTTGAGCTCTAAAATCACTGAGGATGGTGACTGCAGCCATGAAATCAGAAGATGATTGCTTCTTGGCAGGAATGCTATGACAAACCTAGATACTGTGTTGAAAAGCAGAGAAATTATTCTGCTGACAAAGGTCCTTATAGTCAAGGCTATGGTCTTCCCAGTGGTCGCGTATGGTCGTGAGAGCTGGACCGTAAAGGAGGCAGAGCACCAAAGGATTGATGCCTTCAAAGTATGGTGCTGGAGAAGACTCCTGAGAGTCACTCGGACAGCAAGGAGATTAAGCCAGTCAGTCTTACAGGAAATCAACCCTGAATACTCATTGGAAGGACTGATGCTGAAGCCGAAGTTCCAGTGTTTTGGTCACCTGATGAGAATAGCCAACTCATTGGAAAAGTCCTTGATGCTAGGAAAGACTGAGGGCAGAAGGAGAAGAGTGTGTCAGAGGATGAGATGGCTGGATGGCATCCCTGATGCAATGGACATGAACTTGGGCAAATTTCAGGTGATGGTGAGGGACAGGGAGGCCTGGTGTGCTACAGTCCACAGGGCTGCAAAGTCACACAACTGGGCGACTGAAGAACAACAGCAAAAAGTGCTTTCACTCTTTAGGAAAGAAGCAAATCAAGGTCAGCTATTTTAATACATAAGCTAGTTACTCGTAGGTAACAGTTGGGTGTAGTTCAGTCACTCATTCATGTTCGATTCTTTGTGACCCCATGACCTGCAGCATGCCAGGCTTCCCTGTCCATCACCACTCCCAGAGTCTGCTCATATTCATGTCCACTGAGTTGGTGATGTCATCCAATCATCTCATCCTCTGTCTTTCCCTTCTCCTCCTGCCTTCAACCTTTCCCAGCAACAGGGTCTTTTCAAATGAGTCAGTTCTCCCCATCAGGTGGCCAGAGTATTGGAGTTGCAGCTTCAGCCTCAGTCCTTCCAATGAACATTCAGGACTGATTTCCTTTAGGATGGACTGGTTGGATCCCCTTGCTGTCCAAGGGACTCTCAAGAGTCTTCTCCAAAACCACAGTTCAAAAGCATCAACTATTTGGCGCTCAGCTTTCTTTATAGACCAACTCTCACATCCATACCTGACTCCTAGAAAAACCATAGCCTTACTACACGGACCTTTGTTGGCAAAGTAATGTCTCTGCTTTTTAATATGCTGTCTACATTGGTCATAACTTTTAATCCAAGGAGTAAGCGTCTTTTAATTTCATGGCTGCAGTCACCATCTGCAGTGGTTTCAGAGGCCTCCAAAATAAAGTCATCCACTGTTTCCACTGTTTCCCCATCTATTTCCCATGAAGTGATGGGACCAGATGCCATGATCTTAGTTTTCTGAATGTTGAGCTTTAAGCCAAATTTTTCACTTTCTCCTTCATAGAGAGGCTCTTTAGTTCTTCTTTACTTTCTGCCATAAGGGTGGTGTCATCTGCATATCTGACATTATTGATATTTTTCCTGGCAATCTTGATTCCAGCTTGTGTTTCTTCCAGTCCAGCGTTTCTCATGATGTACTCTGCATATAAGTTAAATAAGCAGGGTGACAATATACAGCCTTGACATACTCCTTTTCCTATTTGGAACCAGCCTGTTGTTCCATGTCCAGTTCTAACTGTTGCTCCCTGACCTGCATACAGATTTCTCAAGAGGCAGTTCAGGTGGTCGGTTATTCCCATCTCTTTCAGAATTTTCCACAGTTTATTGTGATCCACACAGTCAAAGGCTTTCACATAGTCAATAACGCAGAAATAGGTGTTTTTCTGCAACTTTCTTGCTTTTTCGATGACTCAACGGATGTTGGCAATTTGATCTCTGGTTCCTCTGCCTTTTCTAAATCCAGCTTGAACATCTGAAAGTTCATGGTTCACGTATTGCTGAAATTTGGCTTGGAGAATTTTGAGCATTACTTTACCAGCGTGTGAGATGAGTGCAATTGTGCGGTAATTTGAGCATTCTTTGGCATTGCCTTTCTTTGGGATTGGAAAGAAAACTGATCTTTTCCAGTCCTGTGGCCAATGCTGAGTTTTTCAAATTTGCTAGCATATTGAGTAAAGCACTTTCACAGCATCATCAAGGATTTGAAATAGCTCAACTGGAATTCCATCATGTCCACTAGCTTTGTTCATAGTAACGCTTCCTAAGGCCCACTTGACCTCACATTCCAGGATGTCTGGCTCTAGGTGAGTGATCATACACTCCTGATTATCTGGGTGGTGAAGATATTTTTTGTATAATTCTTCTGTGTATTGTTGCCACCTCTTCTTAATATCTTCTGCTTCTGTTAGATCCATACAATTTCTGTCCTTTATTGTGCCCATGTTTGCATGAAATGTTCCCTTGGTATCTCTAATTTTCTTGAAGAGATCTCTAGTATTTCCCATTCTATTGTTTTCTTCTATTTCTTTGTGTTGGTCACTGAGGAAGGCTTTCTTATCTCTCCTAGCATTCTTTGGAACTCTGCATTCAAATGGATTTATCTTTCCTTTTCTTGTTTGCTTTTCGCTTCTCTTCTTTTCACAGCTATTTGTAAGGCCTTCTTCAGTTCAGTTCAGTTCAGTTCAGTCACTTAATCGTGTCCAACTCTTTGCGACCCCATGAATCGCAGCACGCCAGGCCTCCCTGTCCATCACCATCTCCCGGAGTTCACTTAGACTCACGTCCATTGAGCCAGTGATGCCATCCAGCCATCTCATCCTCAGTCGTCCCATTCTCCTCCTGCCCCTAATCCCTCCCAGCATCAGGGTCTTTTCCAATGAGTCAACTCTTTGCATGAGGTGTCCAAAGTACTGGAGCTTCAGCTTTAGCATCATTCCTTCCAAAGAAATCCCAGGGCTGATCTCCTTCAGAATGGACTGGTTGGATCTCCTTGCAGTCCAAGGGACTCTCAAGAGTCTTCTCCAACACCACAGTTAAAAAGCATCAATTCTTCAGCGCTCAGCCTTCTTCACAGTCCAACTCTCACATCCATATATGACCACAGGAAAAACCATAGCAGACAGCCATTTTGCTTTTAAGCATTTCTTTATCTTGGGGATGGTCTTGATTCTGTCTTCTGTACAATGTCATGAACCTCCATCCATAGTTCATCAGGCACTCTTCTAGTATATTTAATCCATTGAATCTATTTGTCACTTTCACTGTATAATGGTAAGGGATTTGATTTAGGTCTTACCTGAATGGTCTAGTGGTTTTCCCTACTTTCTTCAATTTCAGTCTGAATTTGGCAATAAGGAGTTCATGATCTGAGCCACAGTCAGCTCCTGGTCTTGTTTTTGCTCACTGCATAGAGTTACTCCATCTCTGGCTGCAAAGAGTATAATCAATCTGATATTAGTATTGACCATCTGGTGAAGTCCATGTGTAGAGTCTTCTCTTGTGTTGTTGAAATAGGCTGTTTGCTATGACCAGTGTGTTCACTTGCCAAAACTCTATTAGCCTTTGCCTTGATTCATTCTGTACTCCAAGGCCAAATTTGCCTGTTACTCCAGGTGTTTCTTGACTTCCTACTTTTGCATTCCAGTCCCCTCCAATGAATAGGACTGTTTTGGGTGTTAGTTCTAGAATGTCTTGTAGGTCTTCACAGAACTGTTCAACTTCACTTCAACTTCCCCATATAAGGAGTCATATTGGCATTTTTATAAGATAATTTAAGCAAATAAATTTATTCATTATCAATTTGGTAAAGAGATGAGTAAAATAATTACCACTGGCCCAGATCCAGAATTTACCAAGCATTAACTAATATCGAGTTGAAAACTAGTGAAATTTTAAATCTATTAATTTTATTAATTCAATCCAATTATTTAACAATAAATGCTTATTAACTGCCAATGACACATCAAGTGTTGTTTGAGCTACTGGGGGATATGATAATGAACAAAATGTTAAAAACTCCTGCCTAGTGGAACTTAGGGTCTAATGAGGGAAATAGAGAATGAATAAAAAATATATAATAAAATGTCTAGTGGTGAAGAATGTGTGAGTACAAAATAAAACAGATGTGGATTATTAGGGACAGTCTCCAAGCAGAGGCAATGTTTATTTATATTTTATTTTTGGCTCTGTTGGGTCTTAGCTGCAGCATGTGATATATTTGTTGCCTCTCAAGGGCTTCTGTCTGGTTGTGACATGGGGCTCCAGAGCATGTGGCCCCAGTAGTTGTAGCACACGCGTTCCAGAGTGCATGGGCTCTACAGTTTGAGCCACATAGGCTCTCTAGTTGAGGCTCTGTAGCTGCAGCACACGGGCTTAGTTGCCCTGTGGCATGTGGGATCCTAGTTCCCTGACCAGGGATCGAACCCACATCTGCCTTATTAGAAGACAGATACTCAACCACTGGACAACCAGGGAAGTTCCAAGAAATAGTCTTTGGACAGAGATCTAAATTAGGTTAAAAAGTCAGCCAGATATTATAGAGAAAAAGCCTTCCCAGAAGATGGACTATCAAGTCCATCACTTTGAGAAGGGGACCAGGCTCAATGTGTTCTGAACAGCAAATAGGCCAAGGTGTTTGATCCCAGTGATGAATACTACCTGATGAGAAATGTGGTATGTCAGGGTCCATATAGGGGAGGTCCTTCCTTCCTCACTCACTCCCTTTCTTCCTTTTCTCCTTCTTCCTTTCTCCCTCTCCTTCTCTTCCTTATTATTATTACTAATAGTAGTAGTGGCGGCTTCCCTGGTGGTTCAGTGATAAAGAATCCACCTGCAATGCAGAAGACACAGGTTCAGTCCCTGGGTCGGGAAGATCCCCTGGAGGATGAGATGGCAACCCACTCCAGTATTCTTGCCTGAGAAATCCCATGGACAGAGGAGCCTGGTGGGCTATGGTTCAGGGGGTCACGAAAGTGCTGGACACGACTGAACAACAAGTAGTAGTGGTATTTCTCTCTCTCTCCAGTAGAGCAAGAATAACTGTAGATGCGGAGAAGAAAATTGCAGGAGGACATACAATTACTTTCACTAACACAGTCACTTTTGGTCCAGTTTCACAGTAAGACTCGTTTTATCTTACACACATATCATTTGAGGAAGCCTACAACTGGAGACTTTAAGCAAGTTATTCAAAAGCACATAAGTACCACACTTACAAACTCAATTAAATCTTCTGACTGAAGTCCAGTTCTTTTTCTCTTTCTGGACACTGTTCAAAGCATAAAAACAGAGAAAAATGAAAAGATTATCCCTAATTTAAAAGACCTGCTCTATCCTTAGTAATAGCTAGGGTCTTTTCTCATGTTCACGCTCAGCTGCCCAGTCATGTCTGACTCTCTGTGGCTCCATGGGCTGGAACCTGCCAGGTTACTTTGTTCGTGGAATTTTCCAGGCAAGAATACTTGAGCGGGTTGCATTTCCTATTCCAAGGGATCGTCCTGACTTGGAATAGAGCTCAAGTCTCCTGTGCCCCCTGGGAAGCCCCAGTGTCTTTTCTGCATTCTACTTTATCTACTATTGAGCTAATCCAGAGTTAACTGATCCCAAACTCTGCCAGAGAGTAATAATTTTTGTTGCTGTTTTTAAAGAAAATCATGAAGTGTTTAATGCATAAATTTTACCCAACAATCATGTGAAGAGTTTCTGACTAAAGATTTTGAGGTTTTTTGTTTTACCAATATAGAAAATAGAAATACCCTGTAGATAACAGAATATGCTTCAGATACCAAGCACTAATATTAATGGAAAACAGAGTCTTAAGTAATTGGATCCTTGCTCTAAGTCTGGACAAAGACTCACTAATTTCTAGAAAAAGTACCATAGGTTAGTTTTGCAACATTGGAGTTAAAACTGGGGCAGGGGAGAGGGGAGTCAGAAAGATTAGTCACATAACATTGTAAATTTTTATTATAATATTCCACTATTGTGAATTATGTCAGTCCAACTGTGCACCTAGGAAATAAAAATTACTTCTTCCAATACAGAAATAAGTTCTGTTCAATCTTTAAAAGTGAGAAGTGAAGTGGTTCTAATTTAGCATCAATTTGGACTTGAAAATGTGTATATCTAGGTTTTTTGAGTTGGGTCTCTTGCTTCTGGAATGTAAGAAATGTCCCCAGCTTCCATCATTCAGTTCCATTCTTTGACTAAGAAATTAGCTTAAAAAAATTAAAACCTAAAAGAAGTGTTATCGTTTAACTAAGACTAGAATGAGTTTTTCAGGCCCTTCTCCAAGAATTGTGTTCACATTGTGAACAGACTTGAGTTCATATCCTTTCCCATCTGTTTCTAGCTGTGTACGCTCAAGTGTACTATTTAATTTCTCAAAGCCATCATTTCTTTACATTTAGGAAAACGGAGATGAAAATAGGGTCTTCAAAGCATGAAATAAAATCATGTATTTGGAGTAGACATCTGTCTTACCAAAGACTTGAACACCCTGTCCAAATTTTAGTACTTTTCTATATTATATATCCTTATATTCCAAAGTTAAGTTTAAAGAAAAGTAAGACTATATTTCCCAGGTTATCTTACAGCTAGGATACAAGCATATGACTTAGTTTCTACCAATAAGGCACTCCCATCCCAGACTTTTATTCAGAGGTAAACTACAGAAGGAAACTGTAGCTCAGGTTAACATGAAAAGTATCATACAGAGAGTGTTTCTAAACTGACTTGAAGGTGACAGTAGCTTCTCCATCTTGAAATATGGTTCTTAAAAGATCAGACTTGAGTTTCTTACTCCAAATTTCCCAATAATTTTATGAAGTACAAATGCCCCTCAATAAATTTATTTCTCCCTAACCTGGAAATATCAATAACCTCAGATATGCAGATGACACCACCCTTATGCCAGAAAGTGAAGAGGGACTAAAAAGCCTCTTGATGAAAGTGAAAGTGCAGAGTGAAAAAGTTGGCTTAAAGCTCAACATTCAAAAAATGAAGATCACAGCACCTGATCCCATCGCTTCATGGGAAATAGATGGGGAAACAGTGGAAACAGTGTCAGACTTTATTTTTGGGGGCTCCAAAATCACTGCAGATGGTGATTGCAGCCATGAAATTAAAAGATGCTTACTCCTTGGAAGAAAAGTTATGACCAACCTAGATAGCATATTCAAAAGCAGAGACATTACTTTGCCAACAAAGGTCTGTCTAGTCAAGGCTATGGTTTTCCCAGTGGTCATCTATGGATGTGAGAGTTGGACTGTGAAGAAAGCTGAGCACCGAAGAATTGATGCTTTTAAACTGTGGTGTTGGAGAAGACTCTTGAGAGTCCCTTGGACTGCAAGGAGGTCCAACCAGTCCATTCTGAAGGAGATCAGTCCTGGGATTTCTTTGGAGGGAATGATGCTGAAGCTGAAACTTCAATACTTTGGCCACCTCATGTGAAGAGTTGACTCATTGGAAAAGACCTTGCTGCTGGGAGGGATTGTGGGCAGGAGGAAAAGGGGATGACAGAGGATGAGATGGCTGGATGGCATCACGGACTCTATGTACGTGAGTCTGAGTGAACTTCGGGAGTTGGTGATGGACAGGGAGGCCTGGCATGCTGCGATTCATGGGGTCGCAAAGAGTTGGACACGACTGAGTGACTGAAATGAACTAAACTGAACTGAACCTGGAAAAACTGATTCTATTATTTGCTTCTAAGAACCATAGCAATATCAATGCTAAAACATTCGTTGGAGGAAGTTGGGTTGGAAAATTTTTCCTTTTGTTCTCTACCTGCATTCATTCAAATTCTTTCTTGCTGTCTTTCATTGATCTTGTGTACTGTGCTCATTTTGAACACTTATTAAGAAAAAAAAGATGAAAACAGCCAGAAAAAAGTCTATTGAAGTGTTCACATTATTAACTTGTCATTTAAAATTTAGAATTTTTTTTTTAAATTATGGTAGGCTCCTGAAAAAAGCTTAAAGATTTAGAAAAGGAAAATGTCACATGAGGAAAAGTAAAGAGACCATGGGAAAAATGATGGTAGGGTCCAGAAGGACAAAAGAGAAAGGCCTTACAGATGGGAGATCACCCTCTAGATTTAAGAATTGATGGGGATGGAAAGAAATTCATCAGAATCAGAGTGGACCCCTTGGTAGGTCAACAAGGTCAAACAAGAGTGTACTACCTTATCCTCTATTTAAAAGTCCGAATAGAATTATTCTAACCAAAAGTAGTGAGTGAGAGTCGTTCAGTCATGTCTGACTCTTTGTGACCCCATGGACTATATAGCCTGACAGGCTCCTCTGTCCATGGAATTCTCCAGGCAAGAATACCAATCTGAGTTGCCATTTTCTTCTCCAATTCTAAGCAAAAATTGGCAGTCAAGTCCCACAACTTCCATAATAATTTGTGACCTAATTTTAGTAATTAGATAAGACAAAGTTTACCTATCTGAATTCTACTTTTTTCTACCAATATTATCCTTCTGGTATTAAAAGTTTACTTTTACTGGGGCTGATTTTTAAGTTTTATTTTCATCTATATTATTTGTTTTTAAAATTTTAAACTGAAGTGACATTTAAAAAAGTAAAGTAAAAAAAAAAAAAAAAAAGTGAAGTGGACCTCTGTCCCCAGCCTCCCCCACTTTCAAAATCCCATACCAGGGTAGTACATTTGCTATAAATTGATGAAACTATATTGACACTCCATTATCATACAAAGTTCATTTTCAGCACATTTCACTTTTCTTGGGTTGACCACCAGCACCTGGGATGTTGCCAGTTGTGTCAGTGGAGTGTGCAATTTCCTCAGTTCTGTTTTGCCACAGCAAAAATTTGAAGGGTTGCATGGGCCAGCATTATAGCTCAGTTTTACTGGCAAGCAAAGGAAAATACATCCTCAAGGCATGAGAGCAGGCTGACGCAAAAAGACGCCAAGAGAAGAGAAGCCCCCAGTTCAATTCTGGCTCTTCTTTTTATGTTTTTTCTCCTCCCCCTGAGCCTACCCTATGTAAATTAGGCTAGCCAGGAGGGCTGTTTGCTTTACCTGAGGTCCTCACTCTGGTCCTCAGACCTTCCTTTTGAGAGGGTAACAGGCAGGAAGGCCAGGGGTCTCCAAATGGAGGAAATAGCCTGCAAGGGTCAGACACTTTTATCTCTCTTAAGCAGCAGGAGGAAACAAACTAGCGATATTTTTTCCTTCTCTATACAAATTTATAAAGAGGTTTCTCTTAAAATACTGTGTTGCCATAATGACACCTGGTTTCACCTGAAGTTAACTATTCTCAAACCTAGAGATAACCAATGCCTTTTCCTTATGGAAATGTTTATCTTAAGCTATGCTAATGTACTATGTATTTAGCCCAAACTCTGTCTTCAAGTTGGTTCTGCTTTTTGGCCCAGAACCTACTTGACAAACCAGTATGTTATACTTAGATATTGTTCCTCTAATCTATGTAAATGAAACTATTTGTATGGTGATCTGCCCTTCTTCAAGATTCAAGTTAATCATTTTATGGCCCCGGATGAACCATTTGGTGCCAAGATTATCCCAAAATGCATCTTATGGGTGAAGGGCTTGGTGCCATTCTGAGTTTTAAGACATTCCTCTCTGTCATTAACAGACTGCTAGTGACTATATAACATCCAGCTGAAGACTAGCAGGGGGTTACTCTTTCTGCCCTCTTCTGATGCCTATGTCAGAAGCTGTATCTCCTTTATACTTGAATAAAACTTTATTACACAAAAGCTCTGAGTGATCAAGCCTCATCTCTGGCCCCGGATTGAATTCTTCTCCTCCCGGGGCCAAGAATCCCGGCGTCTTTGCATGGTTCAGCAACAACCTTTCACTTTGTTCTTTATTCATGGCCTTTTCCCTTCTTTATCTTTTAGCCACCACTATTTTGGACTCCTTTCTCCTGTTCTAACTACCTAACAGTTGCATGAAAGAACACCCGACTTTTGCTTTGGGGACAAATAACCACACTAAGCAGGGAACAGGATCCAGAATTAGGGCTCTTTCTCAGAACTGTTGATACCATTTTACTCCTGCAGCTGCTAGTTCTCCACATTAATAATTGAATAAATATCCTCTTTTGATCTGAATCTAGCAGGTGAAAGATTTTATCAGATGCCAATATCAGAAATAAATTCAGTTTCTACTTCACTATAAGCCACTGTAAGGCAAATAGAGATCTGCAAGGATACATAAAGGGGGAAAAACTCCAGAAACATTAAAAGAATCTGCAGTTCAAAGAAGCTTCTCTGAAGTTTCAAAGAAGTTATGTTATACCAAAATAGACTTATTTCATGAAATTTAAAAGTTCAGAAAAATTTAAAAAGAGGTTTAGGAAATAACTGATGTATTGTAGAAGGCATTTTGTAACTGCATAAAAGTCATTTAGCTAGGTATAGAATTATGAAGTCAAAACATTTTCCTTCATAGTTTTGTAAATGGAGTTCCTTTGTCTTCTCTGCATAGGAAGAATTTGGGATCCATCTAACATTAACCTAATCAATCATTTTCTTGGCTATTTGATGAAAGTTATCTTTAAAATTATATTCAATCATGTTATATCTGGAACATCCTTAAAAAAAAAATTGTCTCTATTTTTAGATTGAAGACACTTCCATGGTAAAACAATGATTTTTTTTTTTTCCCTTAAACTATCAATCTCTTGGTTAATGATGAAAAACTAGAGGTATTTCTAGGAAAATAGAAAAGAATAACCATGTTACTTAACATTGTTAGAGGTTTTAAAAAAGTAAAGTAAAATATAAATCAAGTAAGAAGCAATAACATTATCTTTATTTCCCTCAAGCTTTTCTAAAACTACAGAAAGAATTATCATTACTTTCAAGGGAGTTGATTACTTTGAAGAGATGGGAATACCAGACCACCTTATGTGCCTCCTGAGAAACCTGTCTGCAGGTCAAGAAGCAACAGTTAGACCGGGACAGGAAACAGTGGACTGGTCCCAAATTGGGAAATGAGTAGGTCAAGGCTAAAGTATAACATGCTGAACGCTGGGCTGGATGAAGCTCAAGATGGAATCAAGATTGCCAAGGGAAATAACAATAACCTCAGATATGCACAGGACACCACTGGAATGGCAGAAAGTAAAGAGGAACTAAAGAGCCTCCTGATGAAGGTGAAAGAGGGGAGTGGGGAAACCTGGCTTAAAACTCAACATTCAAAAAAACTAAGATCATGGCATCAAGTCCCATCACTTCATGACAAATAAATCAAAAAAATGGAAACAGTGACAAACTTCAGTTTCCTGGTTCCAGAATCATTGTGGAAGGTGACTGCAGGCATGAAATTAAAAGATGCTTGCTCCTTGGAAGAAAAGTTATGACAAACTTGTATGTGTGAAAGATCAGTCACTTCAATTATGTCTGATTCATTGTGACACTATGGACTGTAGCCCCTCTGTCCACGGGATTCTCTAGGCAAGAATACTGGAGTGGGTTGCCATGCCTTTCTCCATGGATCTTCCCTACCCAGGGATCGAACCAGCATCTCTTACATATCCTGCATTGGCAGGCAGGTTCTTTACCACTAAACAGCACATTTAATAGCAGAGACATCATTTTGCTGACAAAGATCCATATAGTCAAAGCTATGCTTTTTCCATTAGTTATGTACAGATGTTAGAGTTGGACCATAAAAAAAGGCTTGAGTGTCAGAGTATTGATGGTTTCTAAATGTGGTGCTGGAGAAGACTCTTGAGCAAGGAGATTAAACCAGTCAGTACTGTAGGAAATCAACCCTGAATATTCATTGGAAGGACTGATGGTGAAGCTGAAACTTCAATACTTTGGCCACCTGATGTGAAGAGTTGACTCATTGGAATAGACCCCGATTCTGGGGAAAGCTTGAGGGCAGGAGGAGAAGGGCACAGTGGAGGATGAGATGGTTAGATGGCATTATTGATTCAATGGACATGAGTTTGAGCAAACTCTTGAAGATAGTAAAGAACAGGGATGCTTGGAATGCTGCAGTCCAATGGATCACAGTCGGACATGACTGATCAACTGAACAACAGTAACTCAATAAAACCAATAAAGTGACAATTAAAAGGTTGTCCAATATCATAACTGAAATAAAATCTATGCCTAAAACCAAGAAGACTTTATATTAGCAACAGAGAATTATAAGAAATAGTAAAAATAATAATCTTAAGAATAGCACCTAGTGAACAATCCCTAGTGCTATTCACTCAGTCACATCTGAGTCTTTGTGACCCCACAGACTGTAGCCCACCACGTTCCTCTACCCATGGAATTCTGCAGGAAAGAATAATGGAGTGGGTTGCCATTTCCTTCTCCAGGGGATATTTTCAACCCAGGGATCAAACCTGGGTCTCCTGCATTGTAGGTAATTCTTCACTGACTGAGACAGCAGGGAACACCCAATAATAGCATGGAGGAATACAAATAATTATAGTAATATGAGGGCTTCCCCTATAGCTCAGCTGGTAAGGAATCTGCCTGAAATGCAGGAGATAGAGGAGACACAGTTTTGATCCATGGGTCAGTAAGATCCTCTGAAGAAAGAAATGGCAACCCACTCCAGTATTCTTGCCTGAAAAATCTTGTGGACAGAAAAGCCTGGCAGGCTACAGTCCAAAATGTTGCAGAAAGTCAGATATGACTGAGTAACTAAGCATGCATGTATGATAATAATATGAAGCGTTCAAGAATTACATGTTGAAAACTATAAATACTTAGCAAGAGATATAAAGGTAGATTCCTACAAAGGAGAAGCAGTCATCCCAAGGAAGAACAGAATATTGGGCTGATCAGAGAGTTCACTCAGATTTTTCATGTTATAGGAAAAGTTGAATGAACTTTTTGGCCAACTGAATATTACACAGTTTTAAATTCAAGTTAATTTTTATGCTTGTTTACAATTAATCAGTTAATAAAAACTAAGCTTCTGCGTAGGTTAAATATTTCCTTATACAAAGATCAATTTCACTTAACTATAATTAGAAGTAGCGTGCTTTGTTTTGTAGGCATGAAAATAACTTTTATTTTTCCTGGGTGATTAAGCCCAGAAAATCACTTTTGATATTTTCTTAAAGCTATAATTGGATTCTTGCTCCCATTGCCTTTTAAAGTATATTAAAAGGTAAGTAACTGAAACTATAATGCTAGTGGAGAATAGTGAACAAACCAATCAATAGCATAGAAAATGTCTCCCTCTCTCTTTCATCATATATATACATATATATGTATATATATAATTATTGTTCACTATTACTTATACTTTGGTAAACAATAATTTCTATGCTGTCGATTATTCTTCACTATTACTTATACTTTGGGCTTCTCTTGTGGCTCAGCTGGTAAAGAATTTGCCTGCAATGCCGGAGACATGGGTTTGATCCCTGGGCTGGGAAGGTCCCTGGAGAAGGGAAAGGCTACCCACACCAGTATTCTGGCCTGAAGAATTCCATGGACTGTGAAGTCCATGGGGTCGCAAAGAGTCAGACATGACTGAGCGACTTTCACTCACTATTACTTATACTTTACTCAAATCACTTGGCAATAATAAGGAAATTGGTTAAGCATTCTGAAAAAAAAAAACAAAAACCCGTCTTCCTGCAAAATAATACAGTAAAATCCTATTAATAAATAGGTTAATATAGCAGTTTTCAAATTCATGTCTCTTGAAACCTAGAGGTTTCTGAGACTTTTTCAGGTATCTATGAGGTTGAAAACATTTTTTTCTTTTAAAGAAGAATAACTATAATGAAAGAATTTTTTAATTAACTTTTTTTCACTGTGTTGACATTTGCACTTAAGCTGCAAAAGCAATAGTAGATAAAATGCTATGTTCATTATAACTCAGGGCAGTGGCACCAACTGTTCCAGAAGTGTCTGCATTTCTCACTGCCATACACCAGCAAGGAGGGAAAAAAGCCAGTTTCACCTATGAATCTCCTTGATGAAGCAGTAAAAAATTATTAACTTTACTTAATCTCGACCTTCAAATGCAACTTTTTAATATCCTGTGTGACAAATGGAAAATATGCATAAAACATTCTGCTCCATGTGAAAGTATAATTCATGCTGGTTTTAAAGAAAATTACATCTGTGATTACTTGAGGTGAAAACTGAACTAGCTGGTTTTTTCATGAAATACCATTTTTACCTTGAAAGAACAACTGACAAACTAGAGTGAATGAGCAAAACGAGCATGTCACATCAAGGAAAACAATGGGCCACATATTTTGTCAATGACAACGTTTGAGCTTTTAAGCAAAAATTGGAATTTGGGGAAACCTATATTCTATCACCATGAATTTGACAATAACTGTGTTCAAATACTGAAAAACTTTTCCGATGAGGTCAGTTACAATAATCATGAACGTTTCAAGCCATTCTCCCAAATCATCCCACCCTCTCCCTCTCCCACAGAGTCCAAAAGACTATTCTATACATCTGTGTCTCTTGCTGTCTCGCATACAGGGTTATCGTTACCATCTTTCTAAATTCCATATTTATGTGTTAGTATACTGTATTGGTGTTTTTCTTTCTGGCTTATTTCCCTTATGTATAATATATGGGAAATGAATCGACAGTCCAGGTTCGATGCATGATACTGGATGCTTGGGGCTGGTGCACTGGGACAACCCAGAGGGATGGTACAGGGAGGGAGGACGGAGGGGGTTTTGGGATGGGGAACACGTGTATACCTGTGGTGGATTCATGTTGATGTATGGCAAAACCAATACAATATTGTAAAGTAATTAACCTCCAATTAAAATAAATAAATTTGTATTTTAAAAAAAGTAAGTGAGAAAATGAAAAAAACAATAATCATGAATATAATTGTTGTAATATTGTATAATAAACATCCCAAATTTTGGAAGATCTGCACAAGTCATGAAGACAATATTTTCCAAATGAGTAATGAATTAAGTTCCAAAGTCACGTATGAATAAAGCTGATGACACCACCCTTATGGCAGAAAGCAAAGAACTAAAGAGCCTCTTGAAAGTGAAAGAAGAGAATGAAAAATTTGGCTTAAAATGCAACATTAAAAAACTAAGATTATGTCATCCAGTCACATCACTTCATGGCAAATAAATGTAGAAATAATTGAAACAGTGATAGACTTTATTCTTTTGGGCTCCAAAATCATGGCAGATGGTGATGGCAGCCATGAAATTAAAAGACGCTCGCTCCTTGGAAGAAAAGCTGTGACCAGCCTAGACAGCATATTAAAAAACAGAGACATTCCTTTGTTGACAAAGGTCCGTATAATCAAAGCTATGGTTTTTCCAATAGTCATGTATGGATGTGAGAATTGGACTAGCAAGAAAGCTGAGGCTCGAAGAACTGATGTTTTTGAACTGTGGTGTTGAAGAAGACTCTTGAGCGTCCCTTGGACTGCAAGGAGATCCAACCAGACAATCCTAAAGGAAATCAGTCCGGCATATTCATTGGAAGGACTGATGTTGAAGCTGAAGCTCCAATACTGTGGCCACCTGATGTGAAGAAGTAACTCATTGGAAAAGACCCTGATGCTAGGAAAGATTGAAGGCAGGAGGAGAAGGGGATGACAAGGGATGAGATGGTTGGATGGCATCACTGACTTGATGGACATGAGTTTGAGCAAGCTCCGGGAGTTGGTGATGGACAGGGAAGCCTGGCATGCTATAGTCCATGGGGTTGTAAAGAGGAGGACACGACTGAGTGGCTGAACTGAACTGAACTGAACTGAAAAGGATCCTTTTAATGTGCACAAAAGACCAACAGATGTTGACATAACAGAGCATGAAACTTAACTGGTATGGTTTCAGTTTCTACTCTGCAATCAACATTTAAGAAACTGATTTATTGTTTTGTTGTAGAATGAAAAAAAAAAAAATCATCACTGTCTGAATGGCCCATGAAAATATTCCACACCTTACCAACTACATATCTTTGTGAGACCAGATATTTTTTACAAACTTGGATCAAAGCAACTTATCATCATTCAATTGAACAGACATCAAATACTGAAGCAGAGTATGAAAATCTAGTTGTTTTCTATTGTCAGACATTAAAGAGATTTTGAAAACTGAAGCAATGTCACTCTTTTCAGTATTTTTTTATTTTAGAAAATATAGTTATTTTCCCTAGAAATAAATAAATCATGTTAACATGTAAGGAGCTAGTATTGTTTCTGATAATAATTTAATATAACAAAATAATAAATATCTGTATCTGTAAATATATCAGCTTTAATTTCTAATATAGTATATATGGCAAGTATAATTCATAAACCAAAGCTCTCTGAAGTTAACAATAATCTTAAGAGTGTTAAGAGATACTAAGAACAAAATATCTGAGAATCACTATTTCAAAGTATTCATTTCTAAAAATGAAATCATAAAAAATCCAAAAAGTCAGTAATTTTCTTCTCTTTGTATGAAGAATTCTAGACACAAACAAGCAAAGGAAGAACTATCAGAGAAAAAGCTCAATAAGTCTTTTAAGTTTGAAATGCTTGTTTGTAAAGAAATATGTTTAAGTTTTGAGTCACACTAAAAGTCAATAAGATATACTATTCTATGGAAGTTTAGTTAAGATTTATATTTAATGGATAAAGATCTCATGTAAATCATTAAATAAAAGAAAAATATAATAAATAAATCAGTATGCTTACTATAGAAGTAAGTGTAATACACCAATACAAAAAGTATATTAATAACAGAAGACAAAATTAATATATTTACACAGTAAAATATTCTATACCTCGTTAAAACTATGTTGTAAAGAATTTTTGTCAATATGTAAAAATACATATGATATAATTTTATGTAAACAAGAATAATCTAATATTGCAGAAAAAGTGTAATCCTAGTCATATGTAGTTTCTGATGGGGAAACATTTTCTTCTACCTGAAAAGCAAATCTCTTTTTCTTCCTACTATTGCCTTCCACTTCTCTCACCATCCATAAATTTTTAATTATATTGGTCAGTCTCTCAGACAGTGATTGGACTTCTAATTACCTAATTATATCCTTTAACTATTAAAGAAATTGTATTCATGATTTTTTAAGTTCCCCAAAAGAAATTTTCAGGTCCAGAATTCTCCAGGTTAATAAATTCATAGATGTCTGCTGGGAATATAAAATAGTACAGCATTTTTTAAAAATGGTCTGCCAGCGTCTTTTAAAAATTTAAAATATAACTACCTTACAACCTAGTGACTGTACTTCTGGGCATTTATTCCAGGAAAGTAGAATCTTGTGTTTCCACAAAACTTGTTCATGAATGTTTACAGAAAATACATTCATCATAGCCCCAAACTGGAAATAACCCAGATGTCCCTCACAAGTGAATAGTTAAACAAATTCTGGTCTATCTACATAATGGGATAGTACAGTAAAAAGGTATGCAGCAAGAAAGAGGTATGAACTATTTATACAGACAACATCTTGGATCAATCTCTTAAAAAGTATGCTGAGTGAAAAACACCAGTCCGCACAAGTTACATACTATGTTATTCCATATATATTACATTTTGAAATGTCAATACTACAGAAATGAACAGATAACTGGTTGCTAGGAGTTAAAGATGCAAGGTCGGGGGAGCAGATACAGAAGGAGGGTAGAAACTGCTGGGCAGGAGAACAGTGAGTGTCACCATAAAAGGGCAACACTGGCAATCTCTATGGTGATGAAACTGTTCCGTATCTTGACTGTATCAATATCAATATCCTGGTTGTGATATTTGGCTCTTGTTTTACAAGATATTTCCATTTAGGTAACTTACATAAAGACTGAGATATCTTTATATTATTTGTTACCACTGTATGCAAATCTATAATTATCTCAAAATCAAAGTTAAAAGAAAAAAAAGACACAAACTGAAAGTCAAAAGCAGGATAAATTTTTTTCAAAATATATGAGCTCCTCTTTTAACAATAAAGGAAAAGGATAGGGAAATATGCCTAAATGTTTCAGATGTTTATCTTTCTAAGTTTATGGGAACATGTTTCCTTTCTATCCTTCTTTAAAACCGAATGTACTTTCTAAATTTTCTTAAATGAGATAGGGCCATCACTACAGGAAACAAGAGTAATGACAATGTATTGAGCATCTAATTTGTGCCATGGTCTATTCTAAGTACTACCTAAGCAGTATCAGGATTAAACAGATTCATATCTATAGAGGGCAAAGTACACACTTGAGTACATAGTAAGCACTATAAAAAATAAAAGAATAATTTGTCAACTACAAATTGGCACTTGCCTGCCAACTAAAATTCACACTTGGCAAGAGCATTGCCAGCAGCTGAACAACAAGGGCCCTTGCCATCTGCCTCTGTGGACACTGAATCCTGCCCTGCTGTAGCTGTTGACCTTCAACACCCCCTGAGGAAGTTCAGGGTGGACTGAGACACTCTGTGCTCCAGGGAATCTGGTGGAATAAGTCTTTACATAGTTAGATATTTTCAGGAACTAATTTCATGATCCCAATCCTTGCATCTCTTCCTATTTAGAAAAGCTCTAAATACCTTAATGATGACATCAGCTCCTCACGATGAGCAGGAAACCTTTTGTAAAGTAAGTACTTGATTGCATTGAACTCCCCCTTCACCAAAATCTTATTTATTGACCTTTCCCAGTGCCTCTTTGGAGAAGTCTCTCAGAGCTGTCTGAGGTGCTGTCTCCAGGGCTGCAGTCCTCATTTTGCCACAAATTAAGAAAAGAAAACCTTAACTTGCAACTCTTAAGTTGTGCATCATTTTTAGTTGACAAAATTGTACCATTTAAAGGCATCATTTTATAACTGAGAAAGTTGACATAAAAGGTAAAATAACCTTCCTAAACTTAGACTAGCAGTATATGCTAGGATCAGGATTCTAATCCCGACTATGATTTCTGTCTGTAATCTTTACCACTACAAGTAATATTGTTCTATGATATAACTCTCTAATTCCCTCCCGGCAGTTGTAGCTTTGATCTGGTCATTTGATCCCATGGCTTTTTTTGTTTGTCTTAACATAATTTATTCTCTTGCTTGGAGGAATGAGATTAAAGACACTGACATTTTCCTCACTACCATAGGCACATATGTTGGGATTAAGAGTCAAGAAAATGTTAACATGCTGAAGTTAGCAAGAAATCAACTTCCCCTCCTCCCTAGTCAAGCTGCTGCCTTCTCTGTAGTAACATGACAATGAGGAGACTGTAGTGAAGTGACCTACAGCTTCATCCATGCCTTTGGAATTTTATCATGTTTCCCAGTTTACAAAATTTGGTGACTCTAACAACTTACCTTTTCATCCAAATGAATTAGCATCCATTATTCTTTAAAGACTCTAAATAGTTACTGTTGAAATGATATTAGCCTAAGATTCTTTTACTTACTAGGTTTAATTATTGTAGACAGATGAGGATATACTCCTATTAGAACAAAGTCAATTAGAACCTATTTTACAACTTAAATTAATACTTTGTATACTGAATTTGGAGCTTCTCTGGTAGCTTAGCTGGTGAAGAATCTACCTGCAATGCAGGGGTTGCTGTTGCTGCTGCTGCTGCTAAGTCGCTTCAGTCGTGTCCGACTCTGTGCAACCCCAAAGATGGCAGCCCACTAGGCTCCCCCGTCCCTGGGATTCTCCAGGCAAGAACGCTGGAGTGGGTTGGAACCTAGTTCATTTCCTGGGTCAGGAAGACCCCTTGGAGAAGGGATAGGGTACCCATCCCAGTGTTCTTGGGCTTCCTTGGTGGCTCAGGCGGTAAAGAATCCACCTGCGATGCAGGAGACTTGGATTTGATCCTTGGGTTGGGAAGATCTCCCGGAGGAGGGCATGGCAACCCACTCCAGTATTCTTGCCTGGAGAATCCCTGTAGACAGAGAAGCCTGGCAGGCTACAGTCCATGGGGTCACAAAGAGTGGGACATGACTGAATGACTGAGCACAGTACATACTGAATTTGATTCCACTTCAAACCAAAAGTGCATAAAGGTTCTAAGTTTTCCATATCCTCTCTCTCTATGTATATATAATAGTAGCCATCCTAATGAGCCTGGCATACTTCAGTCCATGGAGTTGCAGAGTCGCACATGACTGAGTGACTGAACTGACTGATTCTAATTAGTGAGGTGGTATCTCAAGTACTTTCGATTTGTATTTCCCTAATGACTCATTGGAAAAGACTCTGATGCTGGGAGGGATTGGGGGCAGGAAGAAAAGGGGACGACAGAGGATGAGATGGCTGGATGGCATCACTGACTCGATGGACATGAGTTTGAGTGAACTCTGGGAGTTGGTGATGGACAGGGAGGCCTGGCGTGCTGCGATTCATGGGGTCACAAGGAGTCGGACATGAATGAGCGACTGAACTGAACTGAACTGAACTGAACTGAATGATTAGTGATGGTAAGCATGTTTTCCTGTGCTTATTGGCCATTTGCTTGTAGTCGGTTTTGGAGAACTGTCTGTTCAAGCCCTTTGCCCATTTCTGAAATGGGCTGTTTGTTTTGTTGCACTTTCATATGAGTAAATGATGATGAGTATCTTCTCAGGTGTTGGTTTGCTATGTATTCATGATCTTTGAAGAACTGTTTGAATTTTTGACCATTTTTAACTGGATCTTTGTGTTATTGCTGAGTTTTAGGGGCTCTTTATGTATTCTGAATATTGGTTTTTATCAGGTAAGGGATTTTCAAACATCTTCTCCAAGAGTTGGCTCATTTTGTCTTTTTCTGAAGAGAATATTTTAAAGAACAGAAGTTCTAAACTAGTAAATTTTGTTGTGTGTGACTAATGTCTTAAACAAAGGGAAAGGGGGTGGAAAGTAAGTTGATTTAAGAACATATTACAGGGCAGCAGTGGAAAAACAGACATTGGGAATAGATTATGGAGATTTGGAGAAGGGAGGGGAGGGTGAGATGAATGGAGAGAGTAACATGGAAACTTACATTATCGTATGTAAAATAGATAGCCAATGGGTATTTGCTGTATGGCTCAGGAAACTAACAAAAAAAAAAAAAAAAGAAAGAAAGAAAGAATATAAAGAAATAAAATATTGTTAAAATTTAAAAAAAATTCTTGGCTTTTGGCCTATTCTGAATTCTTCTCCCGTGTCCGTATTAAAATACCTGACCTTCGACCTTATTCCTGACGCCAACTTACACAGGCATCATCTCACCCATGCTCTGCCCCTTTTCAAGGGCTGAATTTCCCTCTCATTGTTTTTAACTCAACCTGGAAAGATTCTTCATTAATCTCATTCAGTGTCCATGTATCTGAAATGAAATTACTATGTTGTTGGCTACCTTCCTGTCTATCTGTATGTCCATCTTCCCTCTTAAAAACTCACTGATTCCTGGACCTTTCGGATGCTGACTCCAGACCTACATACATTTCGGAGCCTTCCTTTCCTCTCCTTCGCTCTTCCCTTTTTTCTTTCCCCTTTTCCTTCCTTTTTTTTTTCTTTATTCCATCCCTCCTTCCTTCTGCCTTTCCTTTCTTCAATAATTATCTGAGTATCTATTATGGGCAAGAAATTGTAGTAAGTACGAATAATACAAGAACAGAGTATATGTATTCTTTGCCTTCAATGGAGAGAGATGAAAATGGGGAAAAAACCAACAACCAAGTTTAGATGAATTATAGTTTTGGTAAGCTGTACATAGTAAGGGTCCATTGTTTAACCCAGGGTGGGCAGGGAAAAGTGTTCTGAAGGTAACGATCCAAATTTTTTTCTTTTTTTACCTATACCCAGAATTAAACGTATTGACATTGTTTTAATCATTATATAACATTGACTGTGTCCTCAAAGGCCCTCCTCACCCTAGGGACTGATCACTTTATCATATTCTAGTCCATCAGCTATACTAGCCCAACCTGCCCTAGAGCTTTCTCAAGTCTGAGCTACCTACAAGTCCCCCTATCTGACAAGGAGGACATTCCGGGCCAGCATTTATTAGCACTTGACTTTATTCAACACAGAGTTCCCAAAATAGGAGCCCTAAATTAATTCCACCATTTTTACTGTCCTATACTGCAGCTTTAATTCAGTGTAAAAAGTAGCTAGAGGTAAGAGAACACATTTAATTAAATATTGTATGCAGCTGCTGAATGTATACAAAAGCATCACCCAAGGGGTATAGATTTTTATAATGAGTTTCTTTCTACGACTTTCTTTGACTTCCAACTCCGTTAGAACTTCTGCTTAAAAGGCCAGATTGCTCTTCTCTCTACTTTCAATTTCACAATAGGCTTTCTTGGAAGAGCTGCGTTGGTCCCGCTTGCTGTTAGCACAGCAGGGTCCATCCTCATGAAGCTTCAAATCTCACAGTTATCCTGAACTGCTGGAACAATTCTTGACTACCTTAATGAGACTCAGCACCCCAGCCCTGATATCAGAGTGAAGCTTTTCCTAAAGAGTTCAAGCACCGTCTAGTGAAGATCTTATTCTTCACCATATTGTCAGTAAAAAGATAAATATTTCCCATAACCCAATAACCTTGAGTTTACTAAAGAAGTTAACTAAAACTCAGTAAACATGCCCATGTTTTCACTGACAACCAAAGACAAATCACAGATTGCATGAAACATAGTTTCATAATGCCATTTATTCTCCCGAGACAGTCTCTCCTCACCTCTACCTCCATAAATCCATTTTAATGAATTTACTCTGTGACTCTACATATAAAAAACTTCATATACAAGCTATTGTCTAAGAATACAACTTCCCAGGTGACTCAACTGGTAAAGAACCTGCTGGCAAGGCAGGAGACCTGGGTTTGATCCCTGGGTCGGGAAGATCCTCTGGAGAAGGGAAAGACAACACACTCCAGTATAGTTGCCTGGAGAATCCCATGGACAGAGGAGCCTGGCAGGCTGCAATCCCTGGGGTCACAAAGAGTCAGACACGACTGAGCAACTAACACGCATAATAATTTAGTGTTAAGAAAAATTCATTGGTTTGAGAGAGGACAGTGTATCATGGTGGAGGCTATGGCCTGATAGTGTCACCTTTGGTAAAATTATCATTCAGGATGATCATCTGGAAGGTAGAGGAGTGCTATGCCCAGGTGGGAATAGTGAGGCATAAAGTGTTAGTCACTCAGTCATGTCTTTGTGACCCCATGGGGGATTCTCCAGGGAAGAATACTGGTGTGGGTTGCCACTCCCTTCTCCAGGGGATCTTTCTGACCCAAGGATCAAACCTGTGTCTCCCACATTGGCAGGCAAATTTTTTGCAGTCTAAGCCACCAGGGAAGCAAACTTTAGGTAGGGTTATAATATAAAATCTTATTTTAATCAACATAAATGCCTATTTTACTTATCCCAATTTACATAACTATCCAAAGAATTTTTTAAAAATTCATTTGTGGTAACTCCCCTTTAAAAAAGAAAACAAAATTAGCTCATTGAAATAATAGCTAGAACTTTTTTGTTTTTTCAAAGTTTTTCTGCCAATATTCTTAATTGATCTTATTAGCAATTGTAAAGTCCATTGAAATCAAGTGAAATGCCAGGCTGGATGAAGCACAAGCTGGAATCAAGATTGCTGTGAAAAATATCAATAACCTCAGATATGCAGATGATACCACCCTTAAGGCAAAAAGCAAAGAAGAACTGAGGAGCTTCTCGATGAAAGTAAAAGAGGAGAGTGAAAAAGCTGGCTTAAAACTCAGCATTCAAAACACTAAGATCATGGCATCAAGGACCATCACTTCATGGCAAAAAGCTGGGGAAACAATGGAAAACACTGAGAGACTTTATTCTCTTGTGCCCACAAATCACTGCAGATGGTGACTGCAGCCATGAAATTAAAAGACACTTGCTCCTTGGAAGAAAAACTATGATCAACCTAGACAGTATATTAAAAATCAGAGACATTACTTTTCTGACAAAGATCTGTCTAGTCAAAGCTATGGTTTTTCTAGTAGTCATGTATGGATGTGAGATTTGGGCTATAAAAAAAGTTGAGTGTCAAAGAATTGCTGCTCTTGAACTGTGGTATTGGAGAAGACTCTTGAGAGTCCTTTAGACTGCAAGGAGATCAAACCAGACAATCCTAAGGGAACTCAGTCCTGAATATTCATTGGAAGGACTAATGCTGAAGCTGAAATTCCAGTAATTTGGCCACTTGATGTGAAGAACTGACTCTCTGGAAAAGACCCTGCTGTTGGGAAAGATTGAAGGCAGGAGAAGGGGATGACAGAGGATGAGCTGGTTGGATGGTATCAGCGACTCGATGGACATGAGTCTGAGCAAGCTCTGGGAGTTGGTGAAGGACAGGGAAGCCTGGCGTGTTGCAATCCATGGGGTGGCAAAGAGTTGGACACGACTGAGCAACTGAACTGAACTGAAAGTCCATTGAGAAGGCCTCAGTGAAGCTTCCCAAACTGGGTTTTCTCATTCAGAAAAGTTCCTAAGTTAATTTGACTTTTGTTTTATAGGTACCAACAAACTAGTTGTTTACAGTGGCAATACTCTTGCATGGGACTGGTCTAAAATTTCAACTGTTACTTTTTTGAAAGAGCCCTCAGGCAATCCAGAGTCTAATATTTACACTGTGTGATAGGGGCTATAGGAATTGAAAAAAAATTGTTTATTATTAATATTAGGATCTCACATTTTTACTTAGGTATTCACATATCTAGTCTTGTATTCAAAAAGTTACCTTTTGTCAAAATTGATTGTTTATTTCTCAAGACTTTTAGGTCGTATTAATTTTAAAGTTTGAGATAAAGTTGAATTAGATTGTTACCATTTCTTTTGATCATTTCATCTTGTTTTTTAAAAAATATATTCACTGTTTCAGCTCTGGAAGTTCACATTATCATAACTCCAATTATTAACTGCCTATAATTTTTTCTGGGTGCAGCCTTATTAAGTTTAAAATTGAAAACTTCAGAGATGAACAGAGTACTTATCATTAAGATTCTTGGAATGCTATCCTAAACTCATTTATATTAAAAAAAAAATCTAATATTGCCTCAGCTTCCCTGGTGGCTCAGTGGTAAAGAACCTGCCTGCCAATGCAGAAGTCAAGGGTTCAGTCTCTAGATAGGGACCATCTCCTGGAGAAGGAAATGGCAACTCACTCCAATATTCTTGCCTGGGAAATCCCATGGACAGAGGAGCCTGGAGGGCTACAGTCCATGGGGTCGCTTTTGCTAGTTTTAGCTGCCACAACCCTAAGTTGTCAAACACAACTTAGCAAATAAATAACAAGAAAAAATATTTATTCATGTTGTATGTATATATAGAAGGAAGAAAAAAGAAGAGGGGAGGTAAGAGACACATCCTCTCAGGAAAGCTGCTGAGAAAAAGGCTCTTCAGGTGGACTGTTTGCCATCAGTATTTTTAAAAATGTAAACTGTGCTTTCAAATTATCTAAGGGTTGTCATGTGGAAGATGCAATTTGGCTAACTGACCCAGAGAGCAGGACCAGGGCCAATAAGAGAATGTGATAGAGAGTTATTTTAACTCAAGATAAAGTAGAAAAGTCTAGGGTCAAAGTGCCCCAAATATGGAAGAGACTGCAGCAGATACTAGGAATCATATTATAGAGTACTTCCTATGTACTGAGCACATACTAAGCACTTTTACTGTAAGTCAGTATTTGAGGTACTGCAATGAATTGAAAAATGGGCCCTTCAAAGATAGGTCCATATCCTAGTACCCAGAACCTGTGAAAGGCTCCTTATTGGGAACCTCCAGAGCTGAATAGGCTTTCTTAGTTAAGGATCTTGAGATGATGAGGTTGGGCTCTAAAGCCAATGACAAGTGTCCCCTTAAGCGACACTGAGTGGAGAAGCCTACATGGAAATGGGGGATGAGATTGGAGAGATGTGAGCACAAACCAAGGTAGCCCAGGGAAACTGACAGCCACTAGAGCTGGAAGAGACAAGGAAGGCATCTCCCTTAGAGCTTCTGGAGGGAGTGCAGTCCTGCTGCGGCTTTGACTACACACTTCTTGCTTGTACAAGTGTGAGTGATCACATGTCTGCTATTTTAAGGAAACTAAAGCTGGTACCAAAGCACGCATTAGCCTAATTTTGCAGCTAATGCACGGAGGGCCACAGATGTTAGGAACTTGTTGAAGGTCATACAGCTACAGAGGCAGAACCATGGCTAGGAGAGAGGCAGTCTGGCACGGAACTCACATGCCTGAACCCAGAGCTACATTCTTCTCCTGATAGTGAGTTCCCTCTCTTTGATTTCCAGTTGGAGATTGGAAAACTGTTTGTTGCAACTCAATTGTTAAGTAAGCATAAATGACTAGATTCAGACTTCTTAATACCAGTATGTTGTATCAGAGCTTAGCAATCACACTCTGATCCTGAGGTTCCAATTTAACAGCCAGTGGTTCAGTTGATTTTCAGTGTTGGCCAAGAGTCGATTTTTTTTTTTTTTCAAAAAGACCTCTTTCCAGTGAATTCTCCTAGAATATTTATGTTTGGGAATAATAGAACTAGATACCTTTTGCAGTTTTTTGCAGCTATGAGCATGCGTGTCCCATACCTCTCTTTACCCTCAAAAGTCATTTTCTGTCTCCTTTCCCCAAAGTGGGAGACAACAGGAGGTGAAGGCTGTTTCATTTCTCTTGTATCATCCACATGGCCTAGGATTCCAGAGCTGTTCTCTGTCCTTGTTTCTTATGAGTGACTATAATGGTCTAAATCATACACTGAAAAATTTCACTGTTTCGCTACTTTGGCGTTTTTCAACTTAATAAAAGAAAATGAAATCAGGCCTGTCCTAAAAGCAAGATTAGATAAAAGGTGCTTGCTACATGGGCCCACTGATAAGAAACCTAACAATCATGAATGGAAATTCACTGTAAACAAGAGTCTGAAAAGAGATAAGCCAAGATACTAGGGCTTAACAGCTTTGGAGTTTTGAGAGCTTTCCAAGATACATTCGGAGAAGGCAATGGCAACCCACTCCAGTACTCTTGCCTGGAGAATCCCATGGGCGGAGGAGCCTGGCAGGCTACCGTCCATGGGGTCATGAAATGTCGCACATGACTGAGCGACTTCACTTTCACTTTTCACTTTCATGCTTTGGGGAAGGAAATGGGAACCCACTCCAGTATTCTTGCCTGGAGAATCCCAGGGTTGGAGGAGCCTGGTGGGTTGCCATCTGTCTATGGGGTCTCACAGAGTCGGACATGACTGATGTGTCTTAGCAGCAGCAGCAGCAGCAGCAAGATACATTAGAGATTAAAGTTTTTTGGGGAAACATTCTTTTCACATATGTGTAGACTGCAGTTGAATAGGACTCCTAGAACATAACAGTTGAGCATTTTAATTGGCAGAATTATTATCCTAAAAGTAAGAAAGTAACAGGTGGAAAGACTGTGGCGTTTTTTAAGGAAATAGGAAGGGCCCAATTGAAAGGGGCAAACTGTGTTTAGACTTCCTAGCCACTCTATTTTAGATCATCGCTTCAGAGACCATACTGAACTTGACCACGGTTGCACAGTTACTATCCTATGGAGCTAGAACTTTGAATTTCTTTCAAAGACCAAGTTATTTCTATTGCACTGATGTTTCAGTGACTGAGCAAGCATTGGAATCCCCTGGAGGGCTTGGTAAACCATGGATTACTGGGCCCCATCCCAAGAGTTTTTGACTCATAGGTTGGGAAGATCTTGCATGTAGAACAAGTTCCCAGGTGATGCTGATGCTGCTGGACCAGGGACCACCCTTTAAGAGCAGTTGTGTAATCGCACCATTTGGAAGGATCAGAAAACTGTAGCCAGATATTCCTCTAGTGAAAAGTGTTCCCAGATAATTTAGACCAGAATTTACAACCTGATAGCATCAGACATGTTTGTTTACCATCAGTTCAAACTTATTTATTTAGTGGTCAATGCTATAAATCCAGAGATTTTTGGATAAAAATTTTTTTCTGAAAAAGATCATAAGATCTGGCGTGGCAAAAATCAATTTAAGCTTGGTATCAGCTTTCCCTTTGAGGACAAATGTGGACCTCCCTACCATCTCACATATTTATTTTACCTGTTTTGCTCTACCCTTAAATATAATAGGTGGAATTTATTGGGTTATTAAATTCAATTATTAAGTAAATACTTTTATTTGCCTCTTTTGTAAGTGCTTTACCTGTATTTACTGTTTAACTCTATAACCCTCTATGAGGAAAGTTTTACTCACAGTACATTAAGGCTGTGGGAAAAAATAAAAAAATAAACTAACATGGGGTGAGACACTATGCAATTTATTTCCACAGCTCATGTGTATATAAATGTAAGCCTTATAGGCTATACTATCCTGCAAATGATAGCAATCATACTAGCAGGGTACTGTCGGTGAGCATTCTACATATATTAATTCAATTAACCTTTACAATAATGCTATGAATCAGTATAATTATTTCCATCTTATTGAAATGGAAACTAAGGCAGAAAAAATTAAGCATCTTGGCTAAGTTCACATAGGTAGTATTAGCAGAACAAACAGGTACTTGAATCCAAGCCACCTGACTCCAGAGTCCATACTCTTCACTTTTTAAGTTTGATGGTAAGCATTCATGTCTGACTCTGACCTAGACCAATTCTTCCTTTTGGCAAACAAAGAAAGTGAGTATCTGGGAGGGCAAATGTCTTCGTTAGAATTGTGGGATGACTTAGCAGTAGATCATGTTCCTACTCAGGAATGCCAACAAATACTCCAACAATGACCCCCAGCAGGAATTTTGGCTATTATTGCAATATAAATGGCAAAGAGGTTAAATAAATATTAATGAGATTCTACTCATTGTTTTTAACCTAAAGGTGGTCTCAAATGGCACTCCAGTTGTTCTCAGCCCTGGCTACACATTGAAAAGTCTCACTTTCGGCTTTTAAAAAACATGATGCTTCAAGCCCCACCCTAGGACAATTAAATTAATAAAATCAGATTCCTTGAGGGATGGTGTCTAACATATATATATCTGTGTGTGTCTAACATATATTTATGTGTTATATATATATATATATATATATATATATACACACACACACACACACACACACACATATATTTTAATTTTAGGATTTCAGGTGGTCCTAATGTGTAGCCAGAATTGAGAAGAATTGAGAAATGTTGAATTACATTATCAGGATATGCAGAGTGGATGCAATAACTGGCAATTAGACATTGATATTATCTCCTTCTGAAGGTTGCATTGGTTCCTGTAAAGATATCTAGTTCCATGTTCAATGCCAACTGCATCCCTATAACCAAATGCAGTAATTGCTTGTTACTGATGTGTGTCCATGAATAATTGAATACTTACTTTGCTCCTGCTCCCAATTAACTTCTGTGACTGAAGCGACCTGGGTGCCTCGTATAAGAAATAAACAGACTTAATCTGCTAGCTGTTTTTGGTTAATTTCCATGTTTATTACTCTTGCCCCTTGCTCCATCTACTCTGATGCTCTTTCTGCTGCTTCCATGTGATTGATTTGTTCAGTGACACTGCAGGAAGTGTCATTTGAAGAACTCTTGAGTCCTCAGACCACCTCTGCTCCTCATGACAATTGTGTGGTGGGTCATTGTCAGTTCAAAGTGAAAAAAAAAATTAGGAAGTTTTGCACACACAAATTCAACTAGACAAATCATTTCAAGTTCTGTTTCAAGTCGTATCCAATCTTATTGAGGTAACATAACGAGAATCATCCAAGCAATGCTTTGTCAGCAAAACAACATTAGTTTGAATGAGCATTTACAGAATACTTTCTTCCTCCTCGTCTGTAAAATTTTCCACACTTTATTACAGTTATCCTTTTAAGGACTGCCTTTTCTGTAAGAATTTAGGCTCTGTAAGTACAGGAACCATGTCTGTCTTCTTATTATCATGCCCCCAAGTCCTAGCCTATTGTAGGCACTAAATAAACATTTTCTGAACTTATAATTGAATGAATATTTCAGCTAGGCATTGAAGACAGAATTAAAAACAAGACATGATTTCTGTCACTGAGGAGCTTATAGGATTAGAAGAGAAACACAAACATTTAAGAATTATAATCTGACATGGTTCAGTTCAGTTCAGTCGCTCAGTCGTGTCTGACTCTTTGCAATCCCATGGACTGCAGCATGCCAGACTTTCCTGTCCTTGACATGCTTAGGGCTTTAATAAAGGTATGCATAAAGAAGGAAGGGGCTTCCTATGTGGTACAATGGTAAAGAATCCACCTGTCAATATAGAAGACACAGGAGACTTGGGTTTGATCCCTGGGTTGGGAAGATCCCCTGGAGTAAGAAATGGTAACTCACTCTAGTATTCTTGCCTGGAAAACCCCATGGACAGAGGAGTCTGGCAGACTACAGTCCGTGGGGTTGCAGACAGTCGGACACAACTGAGTGACTGAACATGCACGCACACATTAAGAAGGAGAGGGCTGTTGCCTGGTAACAATCTACACATCAAATCTGTCCTTAGAGTAGGAGCAAACATAAAAGTTGAAATTTCTTGGATGCACTTTATGTTATAAATTTTAACCCAGGACAAAGTAAATACGCAATTCTCAAGCCAAATTAAACTTTAAAAATTGATTCTTAAAATCAGGAAAAAAAAAAAAAAAAGGCAAATGACCCTAAGTGTGGGTTAATTTAATGGAACAGCAACACAGAGGGACTATTGAAAAATTATTTTTAAAGCCCAATCATTTGAATGCACATACTTGGTTCAATATACTGGCAATGGTCTTGTGTTGATTTATCTTTTTACCCTCTGTGATATCTTACTTCAGAAATGGTCCCATTTTCTCATGCTTCCCTGTGTCAATGCCTTCGGATGTGTGCTTTGTCACTTAGTTGCGTCCAACTCTTTGAGACCTCATGGACTGCAACCTGCCAGGTTCCTCTATCCATGGCAAAAACACTGAAGTGGGTTATCATTTCCTTCTCCGAGGGATCATTCAGACTCAGGGATCGAAATCACGTCTCTTGTACTGCAGGTAGATTCTTTACCGCTGAGCCACCAGTAAAGATATGGTGCTAGGGCTGAGGCAGACTATCACTAGCTTGCTGGTTTAAACAACAAATGCTTATTGTACCACAATTATGAGAGTTAGAAGTCTGAGATCAAGATGTCAGCTAGTCCATGCTTTTTTTGAAGGTTCTAGGAAAGGATATTTTCCTGACCTCTCTTTTAGCTTTTGAGGATTTCTTGGCGTCTGGCAGCATAATTATGATTTTTATATGGTGTTCTCTGTGTGTGTGTATCTGTCTCTAAATTTCCACCTTTCATAAGTAATACTGAATTAGGTCAGGCTTATAAGGTCATATTGCAAATATGATACAATATCACTTATAAGTGGAATCTAAAATATGACATGAGTGGATACATGCTAAGTCACTTTAGTCGTGTCTGTTTGTGACCCTATGGACTGTAGTGCATGGGATTCTCCAAGCAAGAATACTGGAGTGGGTTGCCATTTCCTACTCCAGGGAATCTTCCCAACCCAAGGATCGAACCTGTGTCTCTTATATCTCCTGAACTGCCAGGCAGGTTCTTTACCACTAGCACTATCTGGGAAACCCCAAAATATGGCATAAATGAACCTATCTATGAAACAGGAACAAACTCAGACATAGAGAATAGATGTGTGGTTGCCAAGGCAGAGAGGAGGACGGGGGAGGTATATACTGGGAGACTGAGGTTGGAAGATGAAATTATTACATTTAGAGTGAATAAACAATAAGGTCCTACTATATAGCACAGGGAATTATATTCAATATCTGATAAGACATAATGAAAAGATATTAAATATGTGTATATAACTGAGTCACTTTGCTGTACAGCAGAGATTGGCACATTGTAAATCAACTATACATCAATAAAAAGACATTGAATTAGAAGGTCATATTGCATTAGGGTCCCACTCTACTCCAGGATGATTTCAGCTTAATTTAACTGATTATATCTGAAACAAATTTAATTCCAATTAAGTTCACACACTGAGGTATTTGAGGCGATGGTCAGGACTTTAACCTACGAATTAAGAGAAATAATTAAACCCATGACACTTGTTTTGGACAATGAGATGATAGCAAATTTAAAGAAGCAGAGATTTTAAAAGTGCTTGTGCTTTGGAACTTGCATTCCATTACTGCCTTTATAGAATTGCCACTACCACCATATAAACAAGCGTCGACTAGTCTGCTGGATGATGAGAAAACCATGACCTTGTTGCCCCATGACAAATTTACAACTAACCTCCATTAGCAGAGACACTCAGCTGACTGGTAGCTGACCTCAGTGACACAGTCTAGGAGACTAGCGGAAGAACCACCAATCTAAACTCAAGTCAAATCACATTTTGAGTTGAAAGAAGTCTATTGTTTTAAGACACAAGTTTTGCAATGCTTTCTTATACAACAGCGGATAACTTATTGTGTTTTAGGAATATTTGAAGACACCATTCAACTTCCAACACTCAAGTTTTTAAGCTTTTGCATGAATAACTTATTGCTGTACCCAACAAGAAAATTTGGCCTGGTAAATTTAGCTTGTTGATTCAAGCTTCTGCTTCTTCCAGCTAGCGTTTCTCATGATGTACTCTGCATAGAAGTTAAATAAGCAGGGTGACAATGCACAGCCTTGACGTACTCCTTTTCCTATTTGGAACCAGTCTGTTGTCCCATGTCCAGTTCTAACTGTTGCTTCCTGACCTGCATATAGGTTTCTCAAGAGGAGACGCAGGTCAGGTGGTCTGGAATTCCCATCTCTTTCAGAATTTTCCAAGGTTTATTGTGATCCACACAGTCAAAGGCTTTGGCATAATCAATAAAGCGGAAATAGAAGTTTTTCTGGAACTCTCTTGCTTTTTCCATGATCTAGTGGATGTTGGCAATTTGATCTCTGATTCCTCTGCCTTTTTAAAACCAGCTTGAACATCAGGAAGTTCACAGTTCACATATTGCTGAAGGCTGGCTTGGAGAATTTTGAGCATTACTTTACTAGCATGTGAGATGAGTGCAATTGTGTGGTAGTTTGAGCATTCTTTTCCATTGCCTTTCTTTGGGATTGGAATGAAAACTGACCTTTTCCAGTCCTGTGGCCACTGCTGAGTTTTCCAAATTTGCTGGCATATTGAGTGCAGCACTTTCACAGCACTATTTTTCAGGATTTGAAATAGCTCAACTGGCATGTCATCACCTCCACTATCTTTGTTTGTACTAATGCTTTCTTAGGCCCACTTGACTTCACATTCCAGGATGTCTGGCTCTAGTGAGTGATTACACCATCATGATTATCCGGGTCGTGAAGATCTTTTTTGTACAGTTCTTCTGTGTATTCTTGCCATCTCTTCTTAATATCTTCTGCTTTTGTTAGGTCCATATCATTTCTGTCCTTTATCGAGCCCATCTTGGCATGGAATGTTCCCTTGGTATCTCTAATTTTCTTGAAGTGATCTCTAGCCTTTCCCATTCTGTTGTTTCCCTCTATTTCTTTGCATTGATCACTGAGGAAGGCTTTCTTATTTCTTCTTGCTACTCTTTGGAACTCTGCATTCAGATGCTTATATTTTTCCTTTTCTCCTTTGCTTTTCACTTCTCTTCCTTACACAGCTATTTGTAAGGCCTCCCCAGACAGCCATTTTGCTTTTTTGCATTTCTTTTCCATGGGGATGGTCTTGATCCCTGTCTCCTGTACAATGTCACGAACCTCATTCCATAGTTCATCAGGCACTCTATCTATCAGATCTAGTCCCTTCAATCTATTTCTCACTTCCACTGTATAATCAAAAGGGATTTGATTTAGGTCATACCTGAATGGTCTAGTGGTTTTCCCTACTTTCTTCAATGTAAGGCTGAATTTGGCAGTAAGGAGTTCATCCTCTGAGCCACAGTCAGCTCCCGGTCTTGTTTTTGTTGACTGTACAGAGCTTCTCCATCTTTGGCTGCAAAGAATATAATCAATCTGATTTTGGTGTTGACCATCTGGTGATGTCCATGTGTAGAGTCTTCTTTTGTGTTGTTGGAAGAGGGTGTTTGCTATGACCAGTGTGTTCTCTTGGCAAAACTCTGTTAGTCTTTGCCCTGCTTCATTCCGCGTTCCAAGGCCAAATTTGCCTGTTACTTCAGGTGTTTCTTGACTTCCTACTTCTGCGTTCCAGTCCCCTATAATGAAAAGGACATCTTCTTTGGGTTTTAGTTCTAAAAGGTCTTCTATGTCTTCATAGAACAGTTCAATATCAGCTTCTTCAGTGTTACTGGTTTGGGCATAGACTTGGATTACTGTGGTATTGAATGGTTTGCCTTGGAAACAAACAAGATCATTCTGTCGATTTTTAGATTGCATCCAAGTACTGTATTTCAGACTCTTTTGTTGACCATGATGGCTACTCCATTTCTTCTAAGGGATTCCTGCCCGTAGTAGTATATATAATGGTCATTATGATAAACGCTGGGCTGGAAGAAGCACAAACTGGAATCAAGATTGCCGGGAGAAATATCAATAACCTCAGATATGCAGATGACACCACCCTTATAGCAGAAAGTGAAGAGGAACTAAAAACTCTCTTGATGAAAGTGAAAGTGGAGAGTGAAAAAGTTGGCTTAAAGCTCCACATTCAGAAAACTAAGATCATGGCATCTCATCCCATCACTTCATGGGAAATAGATGGGGAAACAGTGGAAACAGTGTCAGACTTTATTTTGGGGGGCTCCAAAATCACTACAGATGGTGATTGCAGCCATGAAATTAAAAGACACTTACTCCTTGGAAGAAAAGTTATGACTAACCAACAAGATAGCATGTTGAAAAGCAGAGACATTACTTTGCCAACAAAGGCCCGTCTAGTCAAAGCTATGGTTTTTCCAGTGGTCATCTATGGATGTGAGAGTTGGACTGTGAAGAAAGCTGAGCGCCGAAGAATTGATGCTTTTGAACTGTGGTGTTGGAGAAGATTCTTGAGAGTCCTTGGACTGCAAGAAGATCCAACCAGTCCATTCTGAAGGAGATCAGTCCTGGGATTTCTTTGGAAGGAATGATGCTAAAGCTGAAACTCCAGTACTTTGACCACCTCATGGGAAGAGTTGACTCATTGGAAAAGACTCTGATGCTGGGAGGGATTGGGGGCAGGAGGAGAAGGGGACGACCGAGGATGAGATGGCTGGATGGCATCACGGACTCGATGGATGTGAGTCTGAGTGAACTCCGGGAGTTTGTGATGGACAGGGAGGCCTGGCATGCTGCAATTCATGGGGTCGCAAAAGTTAGACAGGACTGATCGACTGAACGGAACCGAACTGAAATTTAGCTGCTACTCAGGCTTGTCTCCTTCCTATTCACTTCTGTTTCAAGGAAGCCTCCTGGAATGAATACAGTGATTTTTTTACAAAAGATAATGCTGTAAATTGCCTTGCTGTTTTGTTCAGAGAAAGACAGAAAAGAGAGAGACTTCTTTCTCAATGCTATTATTTCTGCAATTCTAAATAGCTATCACTCAAGGATTATCAATTGTCCATTTATTTAATAATCAGAAAATCCTTAATTCAGCAAGTTTATTTAGCATATAGGCTGCAAGGTGCTTATATAAAAGATTTTGAATATACTTGCTATATCTTAGGTAGAGTTATCTAGCTATCAGATTTTACAACATAGACTCATAATCTCAAAGAGGACTCTAAAATGTTATTTGTTCTAATATCTTACCAACGCAGGAATATTCTCTATGTCATTCCCAACAGGCAATCTTTTCTCCTCTGCTTACACACTTCTCGTGGTGAAAGGCTCTTTATCTCATGAGGAAGCCAATTTTAGTCTAGCATAGCACCGCTTGTCAGAAAGGATTTCCTTCTCTTGATCTCCACTATTCCTTCTCTGACTGCCCAGGTCCCCCAAGGCTCTGTCCTTCCATCCTTTTTGCTACAGAATATCTATTTCTTCTTCATGGGACAGCCCTCAGAACAGTCTAACTGTACAGACCTAACAAAGTTTCTTCTCTAAAAAGAAACGTTCTGATACATCCAAAGCTCACCAACGTTCTTAACAATTTCCAGAACAACTGGAGAGAGTATTAGAAAGAATGACTAGGGAGAAAAGAGAATTAACTGCAGACAGAAATATAATGAAATAATGTGAGTCACTACTGCCGTGGGTGCCCTTTCTGGGGAAATATGAGTGAGGTGATCGAGAGAAGTGAACTTTCAGTCCAATTTAATGCCTTTAACAAGAAATGTACCTCACAAATTATCAGGATATCTAGGGATTATTTTTCGGTTTGTTCTCAAAGGTGAGCCTGTTTGAGAAGTTAGCTGTTAGAGATGATGTTGATAAAATGAACTTATTTCCTATGGGCTTTTACTCAAGAGACAGTAAGTAAAATATTCCCCTACCTATATTAATCTAGAGGGCAGATTTAAAGGAAGTTTATGATTGTTTCTATCAGTGAAGATCATACTCTTTTTCTTGGTCTTTGACCTAAACTGTGTCCAGCAGAGGAGTGCTTCTATCTTGGACATTGCTGGAAAAAAGCAGAAACTTTTTCTGGAAATAAACCCAGTTTAGTTAGTGGTTTACTCAGCTCCAGTGCCCACCTTACATTTGAAGAATGTTAAATTAGGAAATAAGTAAACAAATTACCATATTGAAGTTGTTGTTGTTCAGTCACTCAGTCGTGCCCTATTCTTTGCCAGCCCTGAATTGAAGCATGCCAGGCTTCCCTGTCCTTCACCATCTGCCAATGCTTGCTCAATCTCATGTCCATCGAGTCAGAGATGCCATCCAACCATCTCGTCCTTGTTGTCCCCTTCTCCTCCTGACTTCAATCTTTCCCAGCATCAGAATCTCTTTTAATGAGTTAGATCTTGGCATTAGTTGGCCATATTATTGGAGCTTCAGCTTCAGTCCTTCCAGTGAATATTCAGGACTGATTTCCTTTAGGATGGACTGGTTTGATTTCGTTGCTGTCCAAGGGACTCTTCAAGAGTCTTCTCAAACACTACAGTTCAAAGGCATCAATTCTCTGGTGCTCAGCTTTCTTTACGGTAGAACTCTCACATCCATACATGACTACTTTTAAAACCATAGCTTTGAGTAAACAGACATTTGTCAGAAAAGTAATGTCTCTGCTTTTTAAGATACTGTCTGGGTTTGTCATTGCTTTTTGCCCAAGGAGCAAGAGTCTTTTAATTTCATGGCTGTAATCACCATCTGGAGTGATTTTGGAGCCCAAGAAAATGAAGTCTTTCACGGTTTCCATTGTTTCCCCATCTATTTACCATGAAGTGATGGGACCGGATGCCATGATCTTAGCATTTTGAATGTTGAGTTTTAAGCCAGCTTTTCCACTCTCCTCTTTCACTTTCATCAAGAGGTCCTTTAGCTCCTCTTTGCTTTCTGCTGCTAGAGTGGAATCATCTGCATATCTGAGGTTATTGATATTTCTCCCGGTAATCTTGATTTCAGCAAGGCTTCACCCAGTCCAGCATTCCACATGATATACTCTACATATAAGTTAAATAAGCAGGGTGACAAAATGCAGCCTTGAGGTACTCTTTTCCCAATTTGGAACCAGACTGTTGTTCCAATTCTGGTCCTGACTGTTGCTTCTTGATTTGTATACTGGTTTCTTAGGAGGCAGATAAGGTGGTCTGGCATTCCCATCTCTTGAAGAACTTTTCACAGTTTGTTGTGATCCACACAGTCAAAGGATTTAGCATAGTCAATGAAGAAGAAGAAGACATTTTTCTGGAATTCTCTTGCTTTTTCGATGATCTGACGGATGTTGGCAATTTGATCTCTGGTTCCTCTGCCTTTTCTAAATACAGCTTGAACATCTGGAATTTCTCAGTTAACATACTGTTGGAGCCTACCTTGGAAGATTTTGAGCATTAATTTGCCAGAGTGTGAAATGACTACAGTTTTGAGGTAGTTTTAACATCCTTTGACATTGAGTTTTTTTGGATTGCAATGAAAACTGACCTCCAGTCTTGTGGCGACTTCTAAGTTTTCCAAATTTGCTGAAATATTGAGTGAAGCACTTTAACAGCATCATCTTTTAGGATTTGAAATAGCTCAACTGGAATTCCATCATCTGCACTATCTTTGTTCACAGTGATGCTTCCTAAGGCCCACTTGACTTCACACTCCAGGATGTCTGGATCTATGTGTGTGAGAACACCATCATGGTTATCTGGGTCATTTAAGATCTTTTTTGCATAGTTCTTCTGTGTATTCTTGCCACTTCTTCTTAATATCTTCTGTTTCTGTTAGGTCCATACTTTCTCTGTCCTTTATTGAAGTTTTTAGGATACACATGCTTTAAACAGGCAGAAAAGGGTTCCAATCCTGGCTTCTTCACTTATTAATCATATAAGCTTGAGCAAATTACTGCTTTTTTCTTAAATCTCCTTTTTTCCTTAAATAAAATGCTGATAGTAATTACCATAGAGTAAGAGAATGATATGAAAGTAAGATGGTAGGTGTTGCAAGAGGGCATCAGAGGACAGACACACTGAAACCATACTCACAGAAAACTAGTCAATCTAATCACACTAGGACCATAGCCTTGTCTAACTCAATGAAACTAAGCCATGCTCTGTGGGGCCACCCAAGACAGGCGGGTCATGGTGGAGAGGTCTGACAGAATGTGGTCCACTGGAGAAGGGAATGGCAAACCACTTCAGTATTCTAGCCTTGAGAACCCCATGAACAGTACAAAAAGGTAAAATGATAGGATACTGAAAGAGGAACTCCCCAGGTCAGTAGGTGCCCAATATGCTACTGGAGATCAGTGGAGAAATAACTTTAGAAAGAATGAAGGGATGGAACCAAAGCAAAAACAATACCCAGCTGCGGATGTGACTGGTGATAGAAGCAAAGTCCGATACTGTAAAGAGCAATGTTGCATAGGAACCTGGAATGTCAGGTCCATGAATCAATGCAAATTGGAAGTGGTCAAACAGGAGGTGGCAAGGGTGAATGTCGACATTCTAGGAATCAGCGAACTAAAATGGACTGGAATGGGTGAATTTAACTCAGATGACCATTATATCTACTACTGAGGGCAGGAATCCCTCAGAAGAAATGGAGTAGCCATCATGGTCAACAAGAGGGTCAAAAATGCAGTACTTGGAGGCAATCTCAAAAACGACAGAATGATCTCTGTTCATCTCCAAGGCAAACCATTCAATATCAGTTATCCAAATCTATGCCCCAAGCAGTAACACTGAAGAAGATGAAGTTGAATGGTTCTATGAAGACCTACAAGATCTTTTAGAACTAACATCTAAAAAAAGATGTCATTTTCATTATAGGGGACTGGAATGCAAAAGTAGGAAGTCAAGAAACACCTGGAGTAACAGGCAAATTTGGCCTTGGAACACGGAATGAAGCAGGGCAAAGACTAATAGAGTTTTGCCAACAAAATGCACTGGTCATAGCAAACACCCTCTTACAACAACACAAAAGAAGACTCTACACATGGACATCACCAGATGGTCAACACCAAAATCAGATTGATTATATTCTTTGCAGCCAAAGATGGAGAAGCTCTGTACAGTCAACAAAAACAAGACCGGGAGCTGACTGTGGCTCAGAGCATGAACTCCTTATTACCAAATTCAGCCTTACATTGAAGAAAGTAGGGAAAATCACTAGACCATTCAGGTATGACCTAAATCAAATCCCTTTTGATTATACAGTGGAAGTGAGAAATAGATTGAAGGGCCTAGATCTGATAGATAGAGTGCCTGATGAACTATGGAATGAGGTTCGTGACATTGTACAGGAGACAGGGATCAAGACCATCCCCATGGAAAAGAAATGCAAAAAAGCAAAATGGCTGTCTGGGGAGGCCTTACAAATAGCTGTGAAAAGAAGAGAAGTGAAAAGCAAAGGAGAAAGCAAAGATATAAGCAACTGAATGCAGAGTTCCAAAGAATAGCAAGAAGAGATAAGAAAGCCTTCTTCAGCAATCAATGCAAAGAAATAGAGGAAAAGAACAGAATGGGAAACACTAGAGATCTCTTCAAGAAAATTAGAGATACCAAGGGAACACTTCATGCAAAGATGGGCTTGATAAAGGACAGAAATGGTATGGACCTAACAGAAGCAGAAGATATTAAGAAGAGATGGCAAGAATACACAGAAGAACTGTACAAAAAAGATCTTCACGACCCGGATAATCATGATGGTGTGATCACTCATCTAGAGCCAGACATCCTGGAATCTGAAGTCAAGTGGACCTTAGGAAGTATCATTACGAACAAAGCTCGTGGAGGTGATGGAATTCCAGTTGAGCTGTTTCAAATCCTGAAAGATGATGCTGTGAAAGTGCTGCACTCAATATGCCAGCAAATTTGGAAAACTCAGCAGTGGCCACAGGACTGGAAAAGGTCAGTTTTCATTCCAATCCCAAAGAAAGGCTATGCCAAAGAATGCTCAAACTACCACACAATTGCACTCATCTCATATGCTAGTAAAGTAATGCTCAAAATTATCCAAGCCAGTCTTCAGCAATACATGAACCGTGAACTTCCTGAAGTTCAAGCTGGTTTTAGAAAAGGCAGAGGAACCAGAGATCAAATTGCCAACATCTGCTGGATCACAGAAAAGCAAGAGAGTTCCAGAAAAACATTTATTTCTGCTTTATTGACTATGCCAAAGCCTTTGACTGTGTGGATCACAAAAAACTGTGGAAAATTCTGAAAGAGACGGGAATATCAGACCACCTGACCTGCCTCTTGAGAAATCTGTATGCAGGTCAGGAAGCAACAGTTAGAACTGGACATGGAACAACAGACTGGTTCCAGATTGGAAAAGGAGTATGTCAAGGATGTATATTGTCACCCTGCTTATTTAACTTTTATGCAGAGTACATCATGAGAAATGCTGGGCTGGAAGAAGCACAAGCTGGAATCAAGATTGCTGGGAGAAATATCAATAACCTCAGATATGCAGATAACACGACCCTATGGCAGAAAGTGAAGAGGAGCTAAAAAGCCTCTTGATGAAAGTGAAAGAGGAGAGTGAAAAAGTTGACTTAAAGCTCAACATTCAGAAAATGAAGATCATGGCATCTGGTCCCAACCCTTCATGGGAAATAGATGGGAAACAGTGGAAACAGTGTCAGACTTTGTTTTTGGGGGCTCCAAAATCACTGCAGATGGTGATTGCAGCCATGAAATTAAAAGATGCTTACTCCTTGGAAGAAAAGTTACGACCAACCTAGATAGCATATTCCAAACCAGAGATATTACTTTGCCAACTAAGGTCCATCTAGTCAAGGCTATGGTTTTTCCAGTGGTCATGTATGGATATGAGAGTTGGACTGTGAAGAAGGCTGAGTGCCGAAGAATTGATGCTTTTGAACTGTGGTGTTGGAGAAGACTCTTGAGAGTCCCTTGAACTGCAGGGAGATCCAACCGGTCCATTCTGAAGGAGATCAGCCCTGGGATTTCTTTGGAGGCAATGATGCTGAATTTGAAACTCCAGTACTTTAGCCACCTCATGCAAAGAGTTGACTCATTGGAAAAGACTTTGATGCTGGGTAGGGACTGGGGGCAGGAGCAGAAGGGGACGACAGAGGATGAGATGGCTGGATGGCATCACTGACTCAATGGATATGAATCTGAGTGAACTCCGGGATTTGGTGATGGACAGGAAGGCCTGGCATGCTGATATTCATGGGGTCGCAAAGAGTCGGACATGACTGAGCAACTGAACTTAACTGAACTGATGAAAAGTTATTTCCTTCTTTCAACATGCATACCCAACTTGTATCAAGAAGCAAAGGCCTTGCACTTCTTAATAATGATCACTTCCAATGATCATTATTATTTATTACTGAATGATTAAAAAGCAATCTTTAAAGTAAAGATGGCTTCTTAGAACATTATAAAAGTAGTTTTCCTTAAAAGCAATGGAACTCTTTCAGAAGTGTGTATTATACTATTAAAACATGGAGAAGACAGAAGAAAATTTATTAAAGTTTAGGGTTCAAATCTGAAGCAGCTTAGTTTTTGCCCACAGAGTTTCTGAGCATGTGTTATATCACCAGAATTTGATGTCTGGTCTTCCATGTAAGAGGTGTGAGCTTAGATAAACTTGGATTTCAGTCTATTCATCCACAGAATAAAAGTATTCCTCTGTATAAAATTAAATGGCTCTTTTTATATTCTACTAAAATTAAATCTTCTCACTCTTGGTTTTTCTTTTAATTATTTAATTATTTTCTTTTAATTATTCTTTTAATTATATCTTCACGGTTGCAAGTATGTAAACCTTGTTTCCTGTGCTCATGGTGACAATAATTCTAATCTGTTTTATATTATGCCTCTTTCCCACTGCATACAGGATCAAGCTGAGGGGTAAAAATTATAGGTGTTTCGTAAGCCAGTGGAGGATACAATCGATTATGTTGAGAGAGAAGATTTAACCACACATTATACTGTGTAATCGTCAATCTCCTATCAATGTATAACTTAAATGACACATCTTCCTTCATAGTTTCCTTTACCCTTCCCCGCAACACACACACATGCATACCCCATGCAACAGCCTCAGGTTCAGTTGTTCAATTTTCTGTGTGTCTATAACTGTTTTAACTTTAGCAGAGACTGGTTTCTCAGTAAGTTTATTTATTTAGGTGCCTGCGACTTCTTCTAGAATTTGAGAGCTTTGAAAGAAAATGCATATAAATTCTAGTATATTACTTAGTACCTGGGTCTCAGAAAATATCGATTCACTGAATGAATAATAATAATGAGGAGGATGAGAATGATAGAAGCTAAATTTACTTGAGTATTTTTTAATGTATTAAGCATTTTTATGAGCTTTCCATGAATTCATTATATGGACACAACATATCTATGAGAGAGATACTGTTATTTTTACCATTTTATCAATGAAAAAACTAAGAACAGTGTGTTTATTAAATAATCTGCTAGGCAATAAAATTCAGAGTTAGGGATCAAAACCTGATATTTCATTTCCAATGAATAGTTAATTAAACTCTATTCTATGCTGTCTCTCCTGAACAAACTAAATAAATAATTAATGAGAAACTAAAAAGGTCAGGTAGGAGATGGCAACAGTGAACACTGACATTTTAGGAATAAGTGAACTAAAATGGATGGGAGTGGGTGAATGTAATTCAGATGATCATTATATCTACTACTGCGCGCAAGAATCCCTTAAAAGAAATGGAGTAGGCCTCATAGTCAACAGGAATCCAAAATGCAGTACTTAGGTGCACTCTCAAAAATGATAGAATGATCTCCATTTATTTCAAAGACAAACCATTCAACATCAGTTCAGTACAGTTCAGTCGCTCAGTGGTGTCCGACTCTTTGCGACCCCATGAATCCCAGCACGCTAGGCCTCCCTGTCCATCACCAAATCCCGGAGTTCACTCAGATTCATGCCCATCGGGTCAATGATGCCATCCAGCCATCTCATCCTCTGTCGTCCCCTTCTCCTCCTACCCCCAATCCCTCCCAGCATCAAAGTCTTTTCCAATGAGTCAACTCTTTGCATGAGGTGGCCAAAGTACTGGAGTTTCAGCTTCAGCATCATTGCCTCCAAAGAAATCCCAGGGCTGATCTCCTTCAGAATGGACTGGTTGGATCTCCTTGCAGTCCAAGGGACTCTCAAGAGTCTTCTCCGACACCACAGTTCAAAAGCATCAATTCTTCAGCACTCAGCCTCCTTCACAGTCCAACTCTCACATCCATACATGACCACTGGAAAAACCATAGCTTTGACTAGACAGATCTCAGTCGGCAAAGTAATGTCTCTGCTTTTGAATATGCTGTCTAGGTTGGTCATACCTTTTCTTCCAAGGAGTAAGCGTCTTTTAATTTCATGGCTGCAATCACCATTTGCAGTGATTCTGGAGCCCCAAAAACAAAGTCTGACACTGTTTCCACTGTTTCCCCATCTATTTCCCATGAAGGGATGGGAACGGATGCCATGATCTTCGTTTTCTGAATGTTGAGCTTTAAGTCAACTTTTTCACTCTCCTCTTTCACTTTCATCATGAGGCTTTTTAGTTCCTCTTCACTTTTTGCCATAAGGGTTATGTCATCTACATATCTGAGGTTATTGATATTTCTCCTGCCAATCTTGATTCCAGCTTGTGCTTCTTCCAGTCCAGCGTTTCTCATGATGTACTCTGCATAAAAGTTAAATAAGCAGGGTGACAATATACATCCTTGACATACTCCTTTTCCTATCTGGAACCAGTCTGTTGTTCCACGTCCAGTTCTAACTGTTGCTTCCTGACCTGCATACAGATTTCTCAAGAGGCAGGTCAGGTGGTCTGGTATTCCCATCTCTTTCAGAATTTTCCGCAGTTTATTGTGATCCACACAGTCAAAGGCTTTGACATAGGCAATAAAGCAGAAATAGATGTTTTTCTGGAACTCTCTTGCTTTTTCCATGATCCAGCAGATGTTGGCAATTTGATCTCTGGTTCCTCTGCATTTTCTAAAACCAGCTTGAACATCTGGAAGTTCGCATATTGCTGAAGGCTGGCTTGGAGAATTTTGAGCATTACTTTACTAGCATGTGAGATGAGTGTAACTGTGCGGTAGTTTGAGCATTCTTTGGCATTGCCTTTCTTTGAGATTGGAATGAAAACTGATCTTTTCCAGTCCTGTGGCCACTGCTGAGTTTTCCAAATTTGCTGGCATATTGAGTGCAGCACTTTCACAGCATCATCTTTCAGGATTTGAAACAGCTCAACTGGAATTCCATCACCTCCACTAGCTTTATTCATAGTGATGCTTTCTAAAGCCCACTTGACTTCACACTTCAGGATTTCTGGCTCTAGATGAATGATCACACCATCATGATTATCTGGATCATGAAGATCTTTTTTGTACAGTTCTTCTGTGTATTCTTGCCATCTCTTCTTAATATCTTCTGCTTCTGTTAGGTCCATACCATTTCTGTCCTTTATCGAGCCTATCTTTGCATGAAATGTTCCATTGGTATCTCTAATTTTCTTGAAGAGATCTCTAGGGTTTCCCATTCTGTTCTTTTCCTCTATTTCTTTGCATTGATCACTGAAGATGGCTTTCTTATCTCTTCTTGCTATTTTTGGAACTCTGCATCACAGTAATTAAAATGTATGCCCCAGCCACTAATGTCAAAGAAGCTGAACACTTCTATGAAGACCTATAAAACCTTCTAGAACTAAAACCAAAAAAAGATTTCCTTTTCATCATAGGCGATTGGAATACAGAAGTAGAAATGCAAGAGATACTGGGCCTAACAGGCAAGTTTAGTTTTGGAGTCCAAAATAAGGAAGGCAAAGGCTAACAGAGTTTTGCCAAGAGAACTCACTGGTCATAGCAAAAACCCATTTTGAACAATATGAGAGACAATTCTGCACAATGACATCATCAGATGGTCAATATCAAAGGTGGAAAAGCTCTGTACAGTGAGCAAAAAACAGGACCTGAAGTTGACTATGGCTCAGGTCCTGAGCTCATTATTGCAAAATACAGTTTTACATTGAAGAAAGTAGGGAAAATCACTAGACCATTCTGATATGATCTGAATCAAACTCCTTATGATTATATGGTAGAGGCGACAAGTAGATTCAAGAGATTAGATCTGGTAAACGGAGTGCCTGAAGAACTATGGACAGAATTCATAACATTGTACAGGAGGTGGTGACCAAAACCATCCCAAAGAACAAGAAATGCAAGAAGGCAAAATAGTTGTCTGAGGAGGCCTTAAAAATACCTGAGAAAAGAAGAGAGGTGAAAGGCAAAGGAGACAGGGAAAGACATACCCAACTGAGTGCAGTGAAGTGAAGTCGCTCAGTCGTGTCCAACTCTTTGCAACCTCATGTACTGTAGCCTACCAGGCTCCTCTGTTCATGGGATTTTCCAGGCAAGAGTACTGGAGTGGGTTGCCATTGCCTTTTCCAGGGGATCTTCCCGACTGAGGGATTGAACCTGGGTCTCCTGCATTGTAGGCAGATGCTTTTACCATCTGAGCCACCAGGGAGTCCACTAAGTGCAGAGTTCCAAAGAATTGCAAGGAGAGATAAAAAGGCCTTCTTAAGTGAACAATGCAAAGAAATAGAGGAAAACAACAGAATATGAAAGACTAGAGATATCTTCAGGAAAATTAGAGATACCAAGGGAACATTTCATGCAAAGATGGATACAATAAGGACAGAAATGGCAAAGATCTAACAGAAACAGAAGAGATTAAGAAGAGGTGGAAAGAATACATAGAATTGTACAAAAAGGTCTTAATATCCCAGATAACCACGATGGTGCTATCTAGGTCAGTCACCTAGAGCCAGACATCCTGGAATGCAAAATCAAGTGGGCCTTAGGAAGCATTACTACGAATAAAGCTAGTGGAGGTGTTGGAATTCCAGCTGAGCTATTTCAAATCCTAAAAGATAATGCTATTAAAGTGCTGCACTCAATATTTCAGCAAATTTGGAAAACTCGGCAGTTGCCAGAAGATTGGAAAAGTTGTTTTCATTCCAATCCCTAAGAAAGGCAGTGCCAAAGATTGTTCAAACTACCACACAATCATGGTCATTTCACATGAAAACAAGGTGATATTCAAAATCCTTCAATCTTGCTTTAGCAGTACATGAACTGAGAAGTTCCAGATGTATAAGCTGGATTTAGAAAAGGCAGAGGAACCAGAGATCAAATTGCCAACATCTGTTGGATCACAGAAAAAGCAGGGGAATTCCAGAAAAACATATTTCTACTAAAGCCTTTGAGTGTGTGGATCACAATAAACTGTGGAAAAATCTTAAAGAAATGGGAATACCAGACCACTTTACCTACCTCCTGAGAAATCTGTATGCAGGTCAAGAAGCTATAATTAGAACTGGATATGGAATAACTATTTCAAAAGGGGGAAACGAGTAAGTCAAGGCTGTATATTGTCACCCTGCTTATTTAATTTCTATGCTGAGTGCATCATGATAAATGCTGGGCTGGATAAATCACAAGCTGGAATTAAGATTGCCAGGAGAAATATCAACAACCTCAGATATGCATATGATACCACTCTAATGGCAAGAAAGCAAAGAGGAACTAAAAATCTCTTTGATGAGGGTGAAAGAGGAGAGTGAAAAAGGTGGCTTAAAACTCAACATTCAGAAAACTAAGATCATGGCATCTGGTCCCATCACTTCATGGCAAAAGATGGGGAAGCAATGGAAACAGTGAGAGACTTTATTTTCTTGTACTCCATAATCACTGCAGATGGTGACTACAGCCATGAAATTAAAAGATTCTTTCTCCTTCATAGGAAAACTATGACAAACCTAGACAGTATATTAAAAATCAAAGACATCACTTTGCCAACAAACATCCATATAGTCAAAGCTATAGTTTATCCAGTAGTCATATATAGGTGTGAGAGCCAGACCATAAAGAAAGCTGAGTGTTGAAGAATTGATGCTTTTGAATTATGGTGCTGGAGAACACTTGAGAGTCCCTTGGACAACAAAGAGATCAAACCAGTCAATCCTAAAGGAAATCAACCCTGAATATTCCTTGGAAGGACTGATGCTAAAGCTGAAGCTCCAATAATTAGGCCACCTGATGCAAAGAGCCAACTCACTGTATAGACCCTGATGCTGGGAAAGATTGAAGGCAAAAGCAGAACAGGGTGACAGAGGATGAGATAGTTGTACAGCATCTCTGACTCACTAGATATGAGTCTGAGCACACTCCAAGAGATAGTGAAGGACATGGAAGCCTGGCATGCTATAGTCCATGAGGTTGGAAAGAGTCAGACATAACTTAATGACTGAACAACAGTAGGCAAGTAGAGACTATTGTCTTGTCCTAGAGGATGGAAAATAGATACATATTTGGAGAGGAGAAGGAGAAAACAGTCTTGAATTTCTTCCTGGTCATTGTGCAAAGTAGTCTGTATTGGGTATTTTTGATTTATTTGAGTACTTTTGTTTATTTGGAAGTTGTCATTTGGGAAGTGTGTTGCCCTTTCAGAGGCAAAGGTTGAAAACTGAGGTGGGAGTGGGGAAAGCTGGAGACAGACATGGCATGGTTAGGGTTAGTCAACAGATGCAGTGTGCCACTCCCAAGGGGAAATGAGGAACTCTGATACACTTCACTTGGGTTGGCCTTGAGCAGAGCTGACTCAGCACAAGAGCGGCCTGACAAGAAACTCATTCCTGGTAATACCTGAACTTAAGGCAGTCATCCCTCATGTTGGGGCAAATCTCACAGTGTCAAAGCAACAGTTCATGATGCGTGTGTGTGTATTTTATGGAAACATTCCTAGACAGTGACAAAGAGAAAGATTATTCAGTAACTGGTGTCTGATGTTGGGACTGCTGATTAATGTTTGAGGAAGAATTAATCCATCTTGGTTTCCATAGCTTATTAAAAATAGAAACTTTGAATGAAATAAAGGTTAAATACAGAAAAAGAATCAATATACAGTAATGTATATGTTTCCATACCACGCTCTCATTTTGCCCCACCCTCTCCATCCCCCACTGTGCCCACAACATTCATGTTGATGTATGGTAGAAACCAGCAAAATATTGTCAAGCAATTATCCTCCAATAAAAAAAAAAAAAAAACATTTAAAATGCATATTACATGTATATGGAGAAGGAAATGGCAACCCACTCCAGTATTCTTGCCTGGAGAATCGCATGGACAGAGGAGCCTAGCAAGCTACAGTCTGTGGGGTTGCAAGAGTCAGACACAACTTAGTGACTAAACTACTACTACTAAAGTCCACATTGGAGAAGGAAGTGGCTACCCACTCCAGCATTCTTGCCTGGAGAATTCCATGGACAGAGGAGCTTGGTGGGCCACAGTCCATGGGGTCAAAAAGAGTCAGACACGACTGAGTGACTAACACACACACACGTTACATGTATATAAACTTTGACCTCCATTAAAAAGGAATTCATATAATCTTTCTTTGCAACAATAAACCTTCTAAAAATCAGTGTCAGTGGGGAAGTTTTAAGCTTGAAAACCACAAAATAAATTTAAAAGAAAAGACTAACATTTAGCTACATGTAAGTTAAAAGTTTTCCTTGTAGAAATAACCAAACTTAAAAGGAAGGTAACAAGTTAGGAAAAATGATCATGTATGATAGCATATTTCTACTATAGAGAACACTCTGGCAAGGGAGAAAATAGAAAGCTTCTAACAAATAAATATGGAAAAGACATGGAAAATTCATAAAAGAGAAAAAATTAGATTAAAACAAATGGAAAACTATTCAAAGAAATGTATGAGATACCATTTTTGTTGATCAAATTTATGAACATTTAAGAATCTTGTAAAATCCACAACAGTTTTTATAAACTGCTAATGAAATATAAACTGGTACCACTTTTGAAAATATAGAGTCTAAATATGAATTTTTTTCTAAATAAATAATTGCAACATATAAAGGTCTACACCAAATTTTCCATCAAAGCATTATTTGTAATAATATAAATAATCAGAGTTTTATTTTTTCCAAATCCTAATGATGATACTGTTAAAGCACTGCACTCAGTATGCCAGCAAATTGGAAAACTCAGCAGTGGCCACAGGACTGGAAAAGATCAGTTTTCTTTCCAATCACAAAGAAAGGCAATGACAAAGAATGTTCAAACATCCACGCAATTGTACTCATCTCACGTGGTAGCAAAGTAATACTCAAAATTTTCCAAGTCAGGCTTAAACAGTACATGAACCATGAACTTCCGGATGTTCAAGCTGGATTTAGAACCAGAGATCAAATTGCCAACACCCACTGGATCATAGAAAAAGCAAGAGAGTTCCAGAAAAACATCTACTTCTGCTTTATTGACTATGACAAAGCCTTTGGTTGTGTGGATCACAAGAAACTGTGAAAAATTCTTCAAGAGATGGGAATACCAGACCACCTTACCTACCTCCTGAGAAATCTGTTTGCAGGACAAAAAGAAACAGTTAGAACCGGACATGGAACAACAGACTGGTTCCAAATTGGGAAAGGAGTACGTTGAGGCTGTATATTGTCATCCTGCTTATTTAACTGATATGAAGAGTACATCATGCAAAATGCTTGGCTGGATGAAGATGGAATCAAAATTGCCAGGAGAAATATCGATAACCTCAGATAGGCAGATAACACCACCCTTATGGCAGAAAGTGAAGAACTAAAGTGCCTTTTGATGAAAGTGAAAGAGAAGTGCTCAAAAAACTAAGATTCTTTATTCAAAAAACTAAGATCATGGCATCCAGTCCCACCACTTCATGGCAAATAAATGGGGAAACAATGAAAACAGTGACAGACTTTATTTTCTTGAATTCCAAAATCACTGCAGATGGTGACTGCAGCCATGAAATTAAAAGACTCTTGCTCCTTGCAAGAAAAGCTATGACCAACCTTGACAGCATATTAAAAGGCAGAGACATTATTTTGCCAAAAAAGGTCTGTCTAGTCGAGGCTATGGTTTTTCCAGTGGTCATGTATGGATGTGAGAGTTAGACTCTAAAGAAAGCTGAGTGCTGAAGAATTGATGCTTTTGAACTGTGGTGTTGGAGAAGACTCTTGAGAGTCCTTTGGACTGCAAGGATATCCAACCAGTCCATCGTAAAGGATATTAGTCTTGAGTGTTCATTGGAAGGACTGATGTTGAAGTTGAAACTGCAATTCTTTGGCCACCTGATGTGAATAACTGATTCATTGGAAAGGACCCTGATGGTGGGAAAGATTGAAGGCAGGAAAAGAAGGGGACAACAGAGGATGAGATGGTTGCATGGCATCACCAACTTAATGGACATGAGTTTGGGTAAACTCCAGAAGCTGGTGATGGACAGGAAAGCCTGGCGTGTTGCAGTCCATGGGGTCACAAAGAGTCAGACATGACTAAGCTACTGAATTGAACTGATTATTTGTAATACCAAAACATTCAGAAACAATTTTAATGTTAAATAATACAATGAATTTTAAAAATTGATAGTACCTAAAGAATCTGACTGCCTAGACAGAAGACACTATAGACATGGGTTCAATTCCTTGGTCAGGAATATCTCCTGGAGTAGGAAATGATAACCCGTTTTAGGATTCTTACTTGGAAAATTCCATGAACAGAGAAGCTTGGTTGGCTTCAGTTTATGGGTAGTCAATGATCAGGCACAACTGAGCACACACACGGTCTCTCTCTAACCAATATGTATTATTCAATAACTTAAACATTCTTTCACAAATTTTAGGTTACTAATTAATTACAAAACAGAACAGACAGAGTTGTATCTCTATTAATATTTAAAGTATTTTTGTAAGTCTACATAAAAACTGGAAAAATAACCAAAATGTTAACATGAATAGATTTGTATAAATCCTTGCTTTTATCTGTCTTCTTTTCCATGGTAGCCTCATTTCATTTAATAAGCATGTATGACTTTTATAATTGAAAAATAAATGAACATTAAATAAACCTCTTCCTGATTCTATTTTAAAAGGAGACTTCATATAAACATAGATGTATAATGAGAGAGGAAATGATTCCATTAAGAAAGGACAGGCTGAATAAGATGCTGAGAATCACACCTAACACTTAGGGGGAGTATGTGAGCAATACAAATAAGTTTTAAGCAGATATTTAATGTGATGTAGAGAAGGTTTTATTTTGTTTTAGTATAATGTTGTTTCCTTTGGTAGGGGAAAAGACAGTGTTTCTTTTACACACTAGCAGAATTTGCTGTTACCTCTCTTCTCTTTCTGCTAATCCTATTACATGAAAAACACCCAGAATGAAATAACCAGCCTCTTAATTGCTTGTCTTGAAAATTCAAACCTATAAATTGATAGCAAATGCCACCTTATCAAGTAGAGCCCAAAAATGTTTAAGTCTCTATAAGACTCCAGGCAAACTGGAAAACAGACAGAGGAATCATATGTACAAGTACCTTGATTTCTATTCACCTTGGCATTTTGTGAATTATAACAATTTCATTTTAAGTTACTGCACTTGCTGTGATAATTAGAGAGGATTTTTGCAATGACACAAGTAGATGTGGAAAGCTGGGTTATTTCAACAACTACCTGTTGTCTGATCTTGAAAGTGATCAAATTAGTCAGAACAAAGCACATTCATTTGTATTTTGTACAGATGCTGCTGGTGGTTGATCTTGCTCTTTATGGGCTTTCAAAATATGAGCCATAACCATAATTTGGAATTGTTTTATTTTGTCCTCAGGCAGGGTCAAAACTAGGGGGCTGTTTGGGGAGTTGTTAGCCTCACTGGGCAACAATCTGGGAGCTTTTCTAAGCTGGAGTCATGGTGCTAATAATCAGTCAAATCCAGCTGCCCACTTGTATGTCTCCATTTCCCTCCTCTGTGGATTGCAGAAGGTGTCACAAGTTTCACAAAGCAGCTGCATCTAAGGGCCATAAACCACCCACTGTACCCCTTGCATAATCGTTCATGCCCCAGAGCTCATCAACGGTTTTTGAAAGCTATGGTCCCTTCTAATGCATCCTTTGCTTGTGAGGAATTGCTCCGCAGAATGGGCTATTATAATGGGCACACCATATTCAATAGATTGTCACCATCTGTTCCACCTTCCAATTACCAAAGCAAATGGAAATCAAGAGGCAAAGACATCAGAAATCCCAGATAATATTTTCTGTTCATTATGTCTTTTGCCTGATGTGGGTTTTAAAATTTTCATTTGGAACACATGGTAGGATGAAGCACACTTTCTTTCTATTACAGAGACACAATTAGAATATTGGGATCCAGCACTGAGAGAAAATTACTCTTTGCAAAGTGCACGTGGGGATATTCAGCATCCTGACCTCTTCTATACAGCAGAGAGTTCTGCTCAAGCTTACAAAACTCTCATAATGTTAGGTCTGAAGTGAAAGACCAGTAACTCCCTGAGCTGCCATCGCCTGGGGAACCGTAAATGGAATTGTACAAGTAGGTACTGTGGCATCGATGTGTTCATATTTCTGCCCAATAGGCAATGGATTTTCAGCAAGACTTGAAGCAGAATGTGAATATTCCCACTGAAGTGGTGTTTGTGCGTGTACAGGGGAGTATTGAAGGAGATTGAAGTGACAGGTCAGCAGATATGAAATTAATGCTGATTCTAAAAGAGAAATGATGCCAAAGATAGCACGAGTTCGAAACACTCACTTTGAGGAAAGAGTGCTCCAGCAGCGCACAGCCATTCTGGGGATTAAACAGGCAATGACTAAGAATGAATAATCATATGAAAGGTCCTAATGCAAGACATTATAAGCAGGGCAAGGCCCCAGAACGTCGAAACCGGTGGGATATAAAATGGCTTTGAAATGGGTCAGATCTATATTAGCTATGTGTGTTAAGAATCCATTTTTGTAGGTGAAAAGAAACTGGAGACTAGGGTAGAAACAACACATGACTAAAAGCTGGTTGTCTAGGAGTCAGTACCATCAACACAATTCTCAATACAGTGTCTTCATCTTCAATAAATAATTCTGTGTTCTTTGCAGTCTTATGCTAAGTGAACATTCTGCTTATTCATATAATCAGCATACTTGGCTATTATATTCAAGAATCTGTTGCTTAGAATGGGCAAAATCGGAAAACAGCCTCACGTTCAGTGTTAATTCATTTTGTTGAACACTTTTCTGTCTTTATATACATAAATTGGTTATCCATTTCCAAATTACTCAGCCTATTTACAAAGAACTGGCATTAAGAGAATTGTCAATGTTGTTACTGTTCCGTTGCTCAGTCGCGTCTGACTCTTTGTGACCCCGTGGACAGCTGCATGCCAGGCTTCCCTGTCCATCACCATCTCCCAGAATTTGTTCAAATTCATGTCCATTGAGTCGGTGATGCCTCCAACCATTTCATCCTCTGTTGTCCTTTTCTCGTCCTGCTTTCAATCTTTCCCAGCATCAGGGTCTTTTCAAATGAGTCAGCTCTTCACATCAGGTGGCTAAAGTATTGGAGCTTCAGCTTCAGCATCAGTCCTTCCAATAAATCTTCAGGGTTTATTTCCTCAGGATTGATTGGTTTGATTTACTTGCAGTCCAGGGGACTTTCAAGAAGTCAGGTTTTATCTCTAAATTAGCCAGATTTGTGGTATGAACAGCTACCCCAAAGTAGCGTAACAATAGATCTATTTCTGGGTTGGGTATGCTTGGTAGGCTTGGTACCTTGGTATGCTTCCGCTATTAAGACAAAACCATTTGTCCTGTCCTTTTTCTCTTTTTTCCCCACATTCTCATGAAGGAATGTAGTGCATGTATATTTCTGAAAGTTTGTGGTTAAACACTGAGAGCACAAACACAGGCTTCTACTCATTACTAGATGACTGTCTCAGAAGGTCGTGTATATGTAACTGTTTCTCAGCACAGTCAATAGGATGTGCCCTGGTGATGAGTATTAAAAATACTAATTGCTAGCCCTCCAACCTCTCTTTTTGCTAATAGTGATTTGTTTACGTTTTCTGAATGAAAGGTCAGCTTTCATTTCGGATCTGCATTTATTTATTAATGTATTTGTTTTATGTATTTCTGTTCTTATTTCTTAGTTAATCATGTTTTTAAACACAGCTTTATTGAGGTCTACACACATTTAAACTGCAAAATTTTATAAATTTTGATGAATTTATGCTCCTATGAAACGATCATCACAATCAAGAGAATAAACATAATAATCATGCTGGAAAGCTTTCTTGTTTTCCTCTGTAATTCCTCCTCTATGCCTCTTCTTGCTCCTCATTGCTGTTCGGCTTTTGGTCGATACAGATTAGTTTACACTTTCTAGAGTTTTATCTAAATGTAAGCATACATAATGCACTTCTTTTTATCAGACTTCATTCTTTCAACATAGTCATTTTGAGATTCATCCATGCTGTTGCGTGTCTCAATAGCCTAATTCATTTTATTGGTGGTACGCCTATTATATGGATACACCACAATTGTTTATCCATTCACCTGTTGATGGAGATGGGAGTTATTTCCAGTTTGGAGCTGTTACAGATAATGCCACTTTGAACAGTCATGTATAATAGAGTGCACATTTTAGTTTTCTGTATTTTATATTTCGCAGCAGGAACTCAAACTAAATCAAGGCTTTTTTGGCATCTGGAATGGACATTAAGGCTTTCCTGGAATTTATGAAACCATATAACAGGTGACAAGTATGTAAGCAGAAATCTGGCTCATTTATGCACTAGCTCTTTTTCCTTAATGATTTTGCTTTACGTGCCTACAAAGACACTGCTATTTAACCAATAAAACAAAAATTTATTGGAAGAGCCACTAAATCCAGTCTCTGATTCAACCCTGTAAAATAACATACAGAGGGACGTAGCTCAAATAAATTGTTTTTCAGCAAATGAGCCCATTTCTTCCATTTTTAAGATGCCCATTTTGCCATATTTTAGCCCTTCAAAGATGCGGATGCATTCTTCAGTTGATATATACATTTAATGTAGAGTTTCTGCCCCCCTCTTAAATATCAACTGATGAATGGATAAACATAAATGATATACCCATATGATGGAATATTGTTCACCAATAAAAAGAAATGAAGTATTGATATATGATACAATGTAGATAGACAAACTTGAAAATATTATACTACATGGAAGAAGTCAGTCACAAAAGATCACATATTGTATGATTCCATTTATATGAAATATTTAGAATATGCAAATCTGAAAAGACAGAACAGAGACAGTAGTTAACAAGGGCTGAGGGGAGGAGCAAATAGTAAGTGACTGCTTAATGGATGCAGGTTTCCTTCTGAGGCAAAGAAAAAGTCCTGGAACCAGACAGTGCTGATAGTTTTTACAACATTGTACATGTACTTAGTGCCACCGAAATGTAGACTTTAAGTCATTAAAATATTAAATTTTATGCTATGTATATTTTATCACAATAAAAATGAAATAAAATATTTTTTTAAAATATTTTACATTTATGGTGAAGTATATAACTGACAAGATTTAAAACCCAGGAAATTGCGTGACTTCACATTATATGAATGGCAGGCTGGTACCACTGGATTCCTAAAACAACTGATGTGTATGTGTATAGGTGTGCACAGTATAGTCTACCTAAATCTCAAATAGATTCCAGTTAAACTCATGCCTTTCACAAGCTAAGAAAGAATGGGCTCCATTGGTGGTGGTGTATTATTTTAATTAAAATAAATAAAAAGAGTGAGTGAAAGCCACTCAGTCGTGTCTGACTCTTTGGGACCCCATGGACTATACAGTTCATGGAATTCTCTAGGCCAGAATACTGAAGTGGGTGGACTTTCCCTTCTCCAGGGGTCTTCCCAACCCAGGGATCAAACCCAGGTCTTGCTCATTGCAGGCAGATTCTTTACTAGCTGAGCCACAAGGGAAGCCCAAGAATACTGGAGTGGGTAGCCTATCCTTTCTCCAGTGGGTCTTCCTGACCCAGGAATCAGACTAGGTTCTCCTGCATTGCAGGCACTTTACCAACTGAGCTATCAGGAAAGCCCCCCCCCCACCCCCCGCCCCGTCCCCAATATAAATAAAAATACATACCTAAGTCTAAGAATACAGAATTTATTTCAATATAGTGCAAGAGGAGAGCATTTTGGAGCTGGTCAACTAGTTTAAAACCCAGGATAGCCAATTTCCAGCTCTGTGAAATGGTTATTCTAACTTGGCCTTTAACCTTGCAAATGGGACATTAGACTAATATCACTTACCAGATTGAATGAGTTACGTACGACGTGCCCAGCATAATGCCTTGGACATAATAACAACTTAAGTGTAGTGTTTTCCTTCTCCCATAGCCACTCACCCTCCTGCAATACATAACCTTTAATTACATATGACAATATAAACTATTAATAATAACTCTTTTGCTTTTAGGAATTTAACACATGACTTATTGTGGGGGACATCCTGCTTGATTCCCAGAGTTGCTATTTATCAGATACGTTGCATGCTAGTTATTTTTGACTGTTCTACAATAATTGGGTCTTTTAATGAAAAAACACTGATAATCTATTACAAATAATTGAAGAAAGTTACTTTGATTCAAATGTCTATAGTAAAATAGAGATTCCTAAAGAAATTTAATTAAATTCTAAATGAAAATGGAAACTTGACAGAAGAATAGGATGGGGATGTCCCACCTTACAACAAATATTCAGTTTCAGTTGGGAGTTAACTACTATGTAATTTAAGTAATAAAGAATACAAGTGCAGAGTCATTTACAGATTTACTCTCCTTATCCTGAGCAGAGTACTCAAACCAACACAGTTCCACTTAGTAGCTGTGGTTTTGTTCCCAGGGGAGTAAGGGACTTATTTTTGTTAGAGGACTTGTAATAGAAAATCTATTATTGCCTTATCTCCCCACAGAGCAAGCATAGAGGGCATAAACATCAGATTTCATAGGAACAAAATTAATTTATTCTGTTTTCCTCCATAGGTTTCGCTTTTTAAAACGGAATTTAGGGCACATTTATTTCTCTCAGGTTAGTGGAAAATCCCATGGACGGAGGAGCCTGGTAGACTACATTCCATGGGGTTGCTAAGAGCCAGACACGACTGAGCGACTTCACTTTCACTTATCACTTTCATGCATTAGAGAAGGAAATGGCAACCCATTCCAGTGTTCTTGCCTGGAGCATCCCACAGACGGAGCAGCCTCGTGGGATGCCGTCTATGGGGTCGCACAGAGTCGGACACGACTGAAGTGACTTAGCAGCAGCAGCAGTGGAAAATGGTGGCCAACATAAAACAAGTTCCCCATAGAGTGAGCTTTTACTTTAAAAGCGAGCCTAAACTTGGGAATGTAAATATGTGTGAAAAGGATAAGCCAAGGAATGAGTCTTGGGCCCCTGCTATGAAGTGTCAGGCTTTGGGTTTGTGGCAGTAGTCACAATATGCCATTTCAGCAGAAGCATCAGTCTGGCTTCCAGTCTCTGATTCTTTGCCCAGAAGTTAAAACTATATTATTCTTTTTCATCCATGTCTAAAGGAAAATAACAACTCATTTCCAAGATGCTCTGACTCTAAATATTGAACCTAAGATTCCTGAAGAGAATACCCAATTTTGAGCATACTGCACGAGGCTGGAAAGACTGCCAGGAGAAATATCAACAGCCTCAGACATACAGATGATATCATTCTAATGGTGGAAAGTGAAGAGAAACTAAAACCCCCCTTGATGAGGGTGAAAGAGGAGAGTGAAAAAGCTGGCTTAAAATTTAACATAAAAAAATTAATAATAACAATGAAGCCCATGGCATTCTGGTCCCATTACTTCATGGCACATAGAAGGGGAAAAAGTAGAAGTGACAGGTTTTATTTGGTTGGGCTCCAGAATCACTCTAGATGGTGACTGTTGTCATAAAATTAAAAGATGATGCTCCTTGCAAGGAAAACTATGACAAACCTAAGCAGCATATTAAAAAGCAGAGACATCACTTTAACAAAGGTCCCATAGTGAAAGCTATGATTTTTTCAGTAGTCATGTACAGATGTGAGAGCTGGACCGTAAAGAAGGTTGAGCATGGAAGAATTGATGCTTTCGAATTGTGGTCCTGGAGAAGACTCGAGAGTCCTTTGGACTGCAAGATGAAACCAGTCAATACTCAAGGAAATCAACCCTGAATATTCATTGGAAGGACTGATGCTAAAGCTGAAGCTCCAATAGTTTGACCACCTGATGCAAAGTGCCAACTCACTGGAAAAGACCCTGATACTGGGAGAGATTGAAGGGAAAAGAAGAAGAGGGCAGTAGAGGATGAGATGATAGATAGTGTCACCAACTCAATGGACATGAATTTTAGCAAATTCTAGGAATTGGTGAGGGACAGGGGAGCCTGGCATGCTACAGCCCATGGGGTCTCAAAGAGTCAGACAACAATGACTTAGTGAATTAGCAAATGAACAACAAGAGCACAAGGCTCTGTCTATCACTCACTGTGGCCAGAGAACACTCAACGAGCACTGAGAAAACCATTTCACATAAATTGTCTTATTTATCCTCTTAGCAGCTCTGCATTGTTCTCGATGGACGGAAGAATTGAGGTTCAAAGGCTCTCCCGAGGCCACATGCTAATTAAGTTCTGGAACCAGTATTCAAGTTCAGATTTCTTTAATTTCATGCTACAGTAACAAGCAGACAGATTTCCTTACTTCTTCAATGTTTAGCTAAGCTTAGCAATCATCAGTTGGGGCATTTACTATTTGCCAGGCAGAGCTGGACTGTGAAGAAGGCTGAGTGCCGAAGAATTGATGCTTTTGAACTGTGGTGTTGGAGAAGACTCTTGAGAGTCCCTTGGACTGCAAGGAGATCCAACCAGTCCATTCTGAAGGAGATCAGCCCTGGGATTTCTTTGGAAGGAATGATGCTAAAGCTGAAATTCCAGTACTTTGGCCACCTCATGCGAAGAGTTGACTCATTGGAAAAGACTCTGATGCTGGGAGAGATTGGGGGCAGGAGGAAAAGGGGACGACCGAGGATGAGATGGCTGGATGGCATCACCGACTCGCTGCACATGGGTTTGCGTGAACTCTGGGAGCTGGTGATGGACAGGGAGGCCTGGCGTGCTGCGATTCATGGGGTCGCAAAGAGTCGGACATGACTGAGCAGCTGAACTGAACTGAACTGAGGCAGATGTTTGAATGAAAAGGTGTCACTTGTTTCTGACTTCTCTCAACCACACGACTATTACAATCTCTACCTGCACTTTACCTGCTCTTCTGGATTTCATCACCTTGATCTATTGTTTTCTATAGCAATTATTTCTTTTACAATGTAATACATACTTTACTTATTTATTATGATTATGGATTACTATTTGCCTTCGTCAGCATTTTAGGTTGAATATCACCTCCCAAAAGGTAGAGATCTTTGTTCCCTTTCACTCACTAATGTACTCCACATGCCCAGCACATAGTAGGTGCTCAATGATATTTGATGAATGGATTGTCAGTAAATAACACAAGGTGAAATAATGTCAACTCTCATTGAATTTTGAGGAATGTTTTTGAATCATTATAGATTTAGTTATTTGAAATTCAGTCAGCATTCATCACCACTATTTGTGAATACTGGCAAAATCCAGTATAATAAAATCAATACCTAACATTCATTTAATGTGTATTACAAGCCAGACCCTCTTTTAAGAACTCAATAACCTTGTGAGGTAGATAGCATTATTATCCACATTTTTCAGATGAGGAAACTGAGGCATAATAAGGTTAATGAATGTGCTCAAAGTCATAATACGAAATACTGTGAGTAAGATTCAAGCCCGAACAGTGTGGCTCCAGTGACTGTGCTCCTGACTCTGACTTCACAGCATTACTGTGAACACTGGATATGATACAGAAAGGATATAGCAGATTTTTTGGGGAGGGGTATATGATAGATACTCCATATTAGTTCTCTTTCCTTATCCCTTTTTGGTGTATCTCCTCTAGTTCTACAATTCCATATAAGATCTACAATCTACCTATCATTTATCTATGTCTTTAACACATAAGATGGAGGAGCCTGGTAGGCTGCAGTCCATGGGGTCGCTAAGAGTCGGATACGACTGAGCAGCTTCCCTTTCACTTTTCACTTTCATGCACTGGAGAAAGAAATGGCAACCCACTCCAGTGTTCTTGCCTGGAGAATCCCAGGGACGGGGGAGCCTGGTGGGCTGCCATCTATGGGGTCGCACAGAGTCGGACACGACTGAAGTGACTTAGCAGCAGCAGCACATATATATAGCCAATCCAGGGCAGGTTTTTATACTGATAGGCCAATACCTTTAGGAGCGCATCTGACTCTTTCTTACAAGTCTTCTGATCAGCTTCCAAGCCAGGACAGGCGGCCATCAGGGGATGAAACGAGAGACAGAGGCTCATCTGAGTGATTATAGAAAACTCTTACCTAACCAGAGCTCATAATTTGATGGTTCAGTGTCCCCTCTGAATAGTGGGAGTTGAGCTATATTTCTTAGACTGGAAAGCAGAATGAAGTGTATGGAAGTTCCAAACACTGGGAAGGTTTTTGACTTGGCCAAGAAATTTCTGTGAACTGTACTGGTGAAAGCACTAAGACGTTCGTGAAGCTACTCCTCTGAGAAAGATGACAGAGAATTAAATGGAACCAGCCACATGCAGAACATCAGGGATTAGTAGTGATTTTGTTTAATGAAAAAGATAGTGACACGCGTGATAGAAACAGCCCTCCTTCCAGTTCCTCATCCTATGATGCCTGACGATGGTACCCATAGTAAGCCTCACAGACCTCTTTCCCTGTGATGTCAGCAGAGTCCACAGAGCCCTTTTCTACATAACAATCCTCACAGCCACCAGGCATTCAGTGGCTGTTCACGTGTAAGTTGTCTCCATTCTGAGCATTCTTAGAATGAATTTACAGCCAGTGCTTGCTTGTATGCTGATGATAATCAGGTATTTTAGCAACATGATGACATATTGCAGAGTCTTTGTATTTCTTTACTTTTTTTTGTTTGTTTCTTAACTGATGTATAACTGACATAACATTATATTGGCTTTGGGTGTATGACATTATTATTCTCAGTTTTTGTATGCTACAATGTGATCATCACAGTAAGTCCAGTTAACATTCATCACCATATGTAGCTACAAAATTTTTTGGATGAGGCCCATGTACTTTAGGAACATGATGGTGTATTATAGAGTCATAGTGCTTTTAAATTCTGTATTCTATTTTTTGTAAGTCCTTCAGACATGAGGGCTTTTTTCTGTAGTTCTTGATGCCTGGATCTCTCAAAGACTCTTCTATGGAGGCAGCTAAGACCTGTCTAAGGAATGTTCTTTTTCATTTGCACTCAATGGAGTGGTATCTCATATCTAATGTATTTGGCATGTAACCTAAGCGTATCTACAATTATGACATATTCAGATGGTTAATATTTAGAACTGACCCATGGCTTTGGAAAAAGATGTTGTAAATATGAATCCTCAACTTACAAACTGTAGAACCCTGCCCCCACCCCCCAAAAAAGACTTTTTTATCCTGTGTCTCTATTTCCTTGTCTGTAAAATGAAAATACTATTAGATTTGTCTTCCCATGTTTTGGGGAAGAATTAAATAGCTTAATATATGTGAAGGGCTCACAATAGTGCCAGGAATATAGTAACAGCCCAACACATCTTAGATGGCTAAATAGCAGTATTAGGCCACCAGCTCTGCAGTGAAATACAGACCCGGAGTCGTATTCAAGCCTTGGCTGTTGCTGATGTATAACCACGGCATGTAATCTAATCTGTCAAAGCCTCAGTTTGCTCAGCTGTTAAATGGGAACAATAGCACATGATTTTAAGGTATTCAGGATGATTAAGTTACACATTTGATGTAAAATGTTAGGTACAACTTCTGCCACAAGATAACTCATTGATATTTTGGATGATTATTGTCAACATGGAATTTGGGATGATAATGTTATGGTAATAATATAACGGTATGAGTAAACAGAACCTGAAACTCCACTCTCTTTTTCTATTGACAGGGTCAGAATTGGACGAAGATTTGGGAAATCAATAAAACATTCTGTCCTAGACATCTTTGGGGAAATCTTGCATGGGTAGGCACACAGATTCTCATTTTATACTGAATGTAAGTAGACCCCAAATCTCCTGAGATTCTTCTATATTCTTTGAAGTTACCCAAGGATGCTGAAAGAGACAAAGCAACTCCTTGAAGATAAATCCTCTGTATCCAGAACTGTGGGAAAACAGAAAAAAAAAAACAAAAAAAAACCCCTCAGCACCCAAAGCACTTACCCTAAGGAAAGAAAGAAGCTAAGGCCACAGACAATGCCTGAGATACTCCTAATACATTCTTGTGTTGCTTGATAAGATTCTGACCTAAGAACTTTTCACTTTCCCCATGGACTCTTCTGAATCTAACCTTTCCAGATTTTAACAGCACAATTGTATGTTGAAAATAACATTTGCTTAGGTGCTCTCAATCTTGCTGGGCCTGTCGTCTTTTCAGATATTAAATCCCTTATCTATAACCTCATTTTGAAATTATTTATTCCCTTATATTTTGGGAATGTAAAATTTATTTAAATTAACAACATTTTCAACATTGACAAGACACTTATCCAATGGATTCTGCCATTGCTGCAAATAAGCTACTTCCCTTATCTTTTCAGATAAACTATCTGGCTGGGTTACTGCTCTTATTTTCTCATTATTGAAAGTGACTTTTGAGACCCTCATGAAGATCACACAGATGTGCAATAAAGATATAAATATTTTTCTATTTCATTTTATAACACAGTTTTCTCCCTTTCTCTCTCTCTCTCTCTCACACACATACACATTTATTAGGGCCTTCAGAGAATGTCTAGGAAGCAACAGCCATGGCATTGTTGTTAAAAAAAATAAATATAAAGAAATCATTCTCCCAAAGAGTTATCATCTTGGGGAAGAAAAACAAGAGTCTTATTTAATAGCAATATTGTTTATGCAATCTTTGTTGAAAGATTCAACAGAGTGAAAATGGTCCTATTACCTGACCTTGGATGATGCACTCGACCTCTCTGTGATACTGGGTATAGAAAGGTGATAAAAATGTTGGCTCTTAGTTGAAGGCATGAAAGAGAAAGTGTTGGTCTCTCAGTCGTATACAACACTTGCAACCCCCCCGTGCACTGTAGCCCACAGGTTCTTCTGTCCTTCAAATTCTCCAAGTAAGAATACTGGAGTGATAGCCCTTCTCCAGTGGATCATCCTGACCCAGGAATCAAACCCCAGTCTCCTACATTGCAGGCAGATTCTTTACCATCTGAGCCACTAGGCAAGCCCTTTGAAGGTATGTGACAGATTTAAAGAGTTAATATTTATACTATATGTGAACTAATCAGAAGCCTTTCAGTTCAGTCTCTCAGTCATGTCTGACTCTGCAACCCCATGAATCGCAGCATGCCAGGCCTCCCTGTCCATCACCATCTCCCAGAGTTCACCCAAACTCATGTCCATCGAGTTGGTGATGCCATCCAGCCATCTCATCCTCTGTCGTCCCCTTTTCCTCCTGCCCTTAATCCCTCCCAGCATCAGGGTCTTTTCCAATGAGTCAACTCTTCGCATGAGGTGGCCAAAGTATTGGAGTTTCAGCGTCAACATCAATCCCTCCAACGAACACTCAGGACTGATCTCCTTTAGAATGGACTGGTTGGATCTCCTTGCAGTCCAAGGGACTCTCAAGAGTCTTCTCCAACACCACAGTTCAAAAGCATCAATTCTTCAGTGCTCAGCTTTCTTCACAGTCCAACTCTCACATCCATACATGACCACTGGAAAAACTATAGCCTTGACTAGATGGACCTCAATTGGCAAAGTAATGTCTCTGCTTTTTAATATGCTATCTAGGTTGGCCATAACTTTCCTTCCAAGGAGTAAGTATCTTTTAATTTCATGGCTGCAATCACCATCTGCAGTGATTTTGGAGCCCAAAATAATAAAGTTTGACACTGTTTCCACTGTTTCCCCATCTATTTCCCATGAAGTGATGGGACCACATGAGAAGACTTTAGATGAATAGGAAACTTATTAAAATATTCTCATTAAATCTGCATAATGATTTGATGATGAAAAACTTAATGATACTGGTTTAAAATTTTAGCAAGATATGCATGTTTACATGTAGATTAAAATGCCTGAAAATAAAGAATATTTAACCCAATAACATGAAGTCCCCAGTGTATATCTGGGATCCTCTTCCAACAAGCCACTTGCTAGACACTACACACTTCAAAAATATTTTATTCTTGTAAAGTCCTAGTGTGACATATATTTTATCAGGTTGGTAAAAGAGATCTTTTGGGTTTTTCCATAACATCTTACTGAAAAATCTGAATGAACTTTTTTGCCAACACAATATTATCTCCCTTTAATTGATGAGGAAACTAGAACACATGTTTGTTAAGAAATAATGCTCAAAGGTTCAGAGTTAGAACATGAACTAGTCAGAGACATGGATCAGTCTTATTCCAGAAAAAAAGACAACAAAACCTTAAAGGAGAGAAAAGAAAGGGCTCCACCACAAGTGCAGTTATACATTGTGCTTATCCTTGTATGGACAATCCTTGGCATCTTCCATTTAGGTTACTCAGGAATTTCCCTTGAGAGCAATGGAGCAGCCATGTTTTTCTTTTAAACCCATTTTGTTATGGTTCAGTTCAGTTCAGTTCAGTTCAGTCCAGTCATGTCCGACTCTTTGTGACCACATGAATCGCAGCACACCAGGCCTCTGTTATGGTTCACTCTTCTGCTTACCTTATTTTAAAAAGAAAATATTCAAACATGTTAAGAATAAACTCTTCTGTACCTTAAGTTTGAACAATACGCTGTTAATTCCACTATCCCCATTTACTCCTTAGACAATTACTAAGAATAAGAAATGTTAAAGGCAAAATGGTTGTCTGAGGAGGCCTTACAAATAGCTGTGAAAAGAAGAAAAGCTAACGACAAAGGAGAAAAGGAAAGATATACCCATTTGAATGCAGATTTCCAAAGAATAGCAAGGAGAAATAAGAGAGCCTTCCTCAGTGATCAGTGCAAAGAAAGAGGAAAACAATAGAATGGGAAAGACTATCTATCTCTAAGAAAATTAGAGATACCAAGGGAACATTTCATGCAAAGATGGGCACAATAAAGGACAGAAATGGTATGAACCTAACAGAAGAAGAAAATATTAAGAAGAGGTAGCAGGAAAACACAGAAGAACTGTGCAAAAAAGATCTTCACGGTCCAGATAATCATGAGGATATGATCACGAACCTAAAGCCAGACATTCTGGAATGCAAAGTCAAGCGGGCGTTAGGAAGCATCACTACAAACAAAGCTAGTAGAAGGGATGGAATTCCAGTTGAGTTATTTCAAATCCTGAAAGATGATGCTGTGAAAGTGCTGCACTCAATGTGCCAGCAAATTTGGAAAACTCAGCAGTGGCCACAGGACTGGAAAAGGTCAGTTTTCATTCCAATCGCAAAGAAAGGCAAGGCCAAAGAATGCTCAAACTACCTCACAATTGCACTCATCTAATGCACTAGCAAAGTAATGTCCAAAATTCTCCAAGCCAGGTTTCAACAGTACACGAACCATGAACTTCCAGATGTTCAAGCTGGTTTTAGAAAAGGCAGAGGAACCAGAGATCAAATTGCCAACATCCGTTGGATCATCAAAGAAGGAAGAGAGTTCCAGAGAAACATCTACTTCTGCTTTATTAACTATACCAAAGCCTTTGCCTGTGTGGATCACCACAAACTGTGGAAAATACAAGAGCACCAGACTTGCCTTTTGAGCAATCTGTATGCAGGTCAGGAAGCAACAGTTAACTGGACATGGAACAACAGACTGGTTCCAAATAGGGAAAAGAGTATGTCAAGGCTGTACATTGTCACCCTGCTTATTTAACTTATATGCAGAGTACATCATGAGAAATGCTGGACTGGATGAAGCACAATCTGGAATCAAGATTTCCAAGAAATATATCAATAACCTCAGATATGCAGATGATACCAACCTTATGGCAGAAAGTGAAGAACTAAAGAGCCTCTTGATGAAAGTAAAAGAGGAGAGTGCAAAAGTTGGCTTAAAACTCAACATTCAGAAAACGAAGATCATGCATATGGTCCCATCACTTCATGGCAAATAGATGGGAAAACAGTGGAAACAGTGACAGACTTTATTTGGGGGGGGGGGTCCAAAATCACTGCAGATTGTGACTGCAGCCATGAAATTAAAAGATGCTTGCTCCTTGGAAGAAAATTTATGACCGACATGTACACTGTGAAAGTCGCTTAGTCGACTCCTTGTGACCCCATGTACTATATGGTCCATGAAATTCCCCAGGCCAGAATACTGGAGTGGGTAGCCTTTCCCTTCTCCAGGGGATCTTCCCAACCCAGGGATCGAACCCAGGTCTCCTGCACTGCAGGCGGATTCTTTACCAGGTGAGCCACAAGTGAAGCCACCCTAGACAGCATATTAAAAAGCATTGACATTACTTTGCCAATAAAGGTCCATCTAATCAAAGCTATGGTTTTTCCACTAGACATGCACGGATGTGAGATTTGGACTATAAAGGAAGCTGAGCACCCAAGAATTGATGCTTTTGAACTGTGGTATTGGAGAAAACTCTTGATTGTCCCTTGGACCGCAAGGAGATCCAACCAGTCCATCCTAAATGAAATCAGTCCTGAATATTCATTGGAAGGACTGATGCTGAAGCTGAAACTCCAGTACTTTGGCCACCTGATGTGAAGAGCTGACTCACTGGAAAAGACCCTGATACTGGGAAAGATTGTAGGCAGGAGGAGAAGGGGACAACAGAGGATGAGATGATTGGATGGCATCATCAACTCAACAGATATGAGTTTGAGAAAACTCTGGGAATTGGTGATGGTCAGGGAGGCCCAATGTGCTGCAGTCCATGGAATTGCAGAGAGTTGGACATGACTGAGTGACAGAACCGAGCTGAACTTAAAAATCTAGACCTTTTTTTTTGTTGTTGCTTTTTATCATAATGACCATCTTCTGCACTCTGATTAAAAAAAAGAATAAGAAAATGAATCTTTATCTCAAGGATTGGGTCTACAAACATTCTTGCTTAAGGATAGTTACAGCCCATTTTCATTAATAATATAGATAAAAGAAAGGCTAATAATGCATAAGTCCCTCCACTAGTATTTTTGGTGTTTGATTGTTCAACTGGGATAGTACACAGGAATGTATAATTATTCTTGTGCAGAGTACGGGGGATTCAGCAGCCAGAGTAATTGCTATAACATTAAATTCAATCTTGACATTACCTCTTGACTCAAAAATCTCTCAAGGCTTTGTGTAAGTTATAAAATCCAAATCCCTGAGAATGGTCTTTAAGACCTAGCACACTGTGCCCATACCTGGCTATTTCTCTGACTTCAGTGTCTATATTCTATGTCTCATTCACTCTGCTCTAGACACACTGGCTTTTTTGATGTTCCCTTAACAACTCTCAACCCAGAGCCTTTCTAACTGCTTCTTTTCATTAAATATGCTCCCTCTCACTGAGATATCTCCTCGAGGTCTTTGCTTAAATACCTTTTCAGTGATGCTTTCTTTTGTGGCATATTTCCTCTCTGGCACCCCTCGGTTTCTCTTTATAGCACTAATCATAATGTGACAGGCTCATAATTTGAAATTTACCTTCTTTACTTTGTCGACACTCTCCTTACTCTTATGAAGAGTTAAGCTCCCTGAAGGAAGAGGGATTTGTCTCTTGTTTATTGATACATTCTAGAGTGTTGTTTGTATGTAGATTCTGTGTATATATTTGCATTTAAATATAAATAAATGAATAAAAGAATGCACAATGACAGCACAGAACTATTGGTAGGGGTACTGTGATATTCAAATCTTTGCTGAGACAAACTTGAAACTATCCTGCCAGAAAGATATCAGCTTAATAAAAAAGTGGGTGAACTGTAATAATCTTATTTTCTTCATATTATCAGGGTCATAAGAGGCCCTAATGATGGCAAAAGAATTTTGCATTGGTAATGTTTCAGCTATATGTTACAGTCCTAGACCATACTAAATTGAATATAGGAATAGTGTTCAAGCTACTTGCTTGAACAAGAAAGCGATACATGTCAATCTGTTCTTCCCATCATAGACATTTTTGACTTTGCAAAATATAAATCTGATTTTAACCCAGCACATGAAGTGTTTGTTGTTTTCTCGTTGCATTTATGATAAATATTTAACAAGAGGCATAGGATGCTATATTCTGCCTTCTTCTAGACCCTTGCTTTCTCAGTTTGTTTTCACATCACTTTGACAGTTGCCTTCTCATTCTAGTCACGATTTCCTGTTTTTGGAACACAAAATATTTCCTCCTATGTATGACTCTTTTGGATCGAATTGCCTAACTCACCCTCCCTCCCTTCACCTAAACAATTGCTGTTTATTCCCCAGAATTCGGTGGTCCGGTCATTACTTCTAGGAAAATTCCCTCACCTTTTGGCCAAATCCCCCTTGCTCTTGCAAACATACTTTCTTTCAGGTTCCAGTTGCAATTTGGGGTAATAATTTGGCTATTAGACTTCTCCTTTGTTAGACTTTTAGCTTCATGGAAGCAAAGGCTATATTTGTCCCCTTTAACTGCGTCTCTACCCAGCACTGCCTAGCACAGGGTCCAGCCTGTGGCCATGTTGAGGAATGTGTTGAGGAAGTGAAGGAAATAACACTCACGCGTCTTCACTACTTGCAGCTACAGCAGAACTCTGGCACTCCAGAGACTAAGGTTGATAAGCTAGGCTGATTTTGCACTTTAATAAATTGTTGGCCAAGTTCTTTCTAAACCCAATGTTTCCCTTTCCCCTAGTTTTTTTTTTTTTTAATTATTGTTTGGTTGGGAGGGAAAGTGTATGATCTTGAGCAAGTAAGTTATCCTCTATGAGTCTAATTCTTCATATATACTGAAAATTCACCTCATGAGTTTCTAAAGAATTTAAATGACAAAATGACTATGGTTTTAAATAATAAGAGCAGTAATAATTCAATAATGCTAGTTTTGAGCTTCCTATGTACACAACATTGTACTAGTATTTCATATAAATTACTTTATTTCACCCTTCTAAAATCTATTAATTAATATAATAATAGCAAAGTTTTTTGAGTACTTTCTTTGGGCCAAGGTTTGCCTAAATTATTTGCTCTGGCCCTTTTGTCTTTGAGAAGTAGACAACTTTGCTAATAAGGCTTGAATACGTTAGAAAAAATTTTAAGGTCACATTAGTTTATCAGTTGCAAGATTGTTGCTAAAAGTATTTTTTGTATTTCTTCATAAACAAGATAAGAAACTAATTAATAAGAAATACTCACAGTTATGCAACTGGGTATGGCAAAAACCACCACAATATTGTAAAGTAACTAGCCCCCAACTAAAATAAAGACATAATTTTTTAAAAGTTATGCAACTTGGATACTGGTAATGTAATTCTCAAGGTGACCCTGGAGATAAATTACTATCAAGATTCAGTTTTACAAATCTTGGAAATGAGATTAATTGATTTGACCCACTCCATCATGAGTACAGTGAAGACAGAAGACATTTCTTTTTTATTCTTAGTGACACACATATTGCTCTACATAATGTAGGTGCTTAATAATATTTATGGAATTAAATCATTCAAGTCATCAGTTAAGACAGAACCAAGATTAAACCAAATCTCGTGACCTTTAATATGAGATTCATTACGTTAAATATGATGCTAATAAGTGACTAGGATCAGTTTAATGCTTGCCTTGCTAAACAGCGTCATCATTAATAATAACGATAAGATTATAACATATCACAGGTGATTTTATCACCACTACAATTACTGTAAGAGAAACTGCAAATCCTCGTTTGGACTTTATCGCCAGTCACATCTATCCACCATTACTTTCCTAACAGATGCATCCTAGCACCAGAGGGCCAGGTCTCCTCTTTGGGTCTCAAAGGCAGCAAAGAAGAGACATAGCTATAAATCTGTTCACAGCATGGCTCAGTTCCTTGGGTGGCAGCAGGTTGCTGCCTTTCATGGAATCTCAATAGTGAAATGCAAAATAAATGGCAATGATGGGTGGGTGGTGATGGTGGAAGCGAACCCCCACCATGCACTATTTGCAAAGAGATTAAAGAGTTTGCAGAGAGGGAAACATACAAATACAGTTCCAGTGGGAAAGTTAAAAGGGGTTGAGTTTTTTCAAACAAAGAAAGGGGAGGGTAGTGAGCAGCCTAATTAACAGTCTTGAAAGAATGGCTTGGCTTTCTGACCATAGATGGCAATGTCCAGCGCTTCTCAATCCTGTCACTGAGTGAAGGATGAAATATACACTATAGAAGGAGAGACTGGGGTATGACAGAAGGAATTCCTATTGCTGAAAACATTTCCTCCCTGAACTTGAACATGAGCAACTGTTAAATATCTTCCTCTTGATAATTATAAAGAAAAATACCCTTGTATGTTGGTGATAATCAAAGTCCTTTCCTATACAAAGGAAGGTTTCAACTCACCTCAATATCTTGATAACATCCCTCCTAGATCTAAGATTACGCAGTTCAAAACCTGTTTTGCTTTTTTGTCTGTTTGTTTAAATCCTTGATGATATTTGCAGCCTATCAGTTCAATCAAAGAAATAAGCTACCTATTAAAAGACCAGTTAACTCAAGAAATCCCAGAAAGATCATCAGAACTATTGGGTTTGGTTTCTTATAAATCCAAGTCTGCTTATATGTCAACAAACAAACAAATGAAAAACAGAAAGAAGGGAATATCACTGGCAAAGGCATTAGCATATCCTGATTCAGGACCTGTATTATGCATCAATAATTAGGAAATCCTTGTAATTTTCAGATCACTAGAATACATCACCAGCCAGAAATGTTTACCCACTACTCTGTTATGGTCTGAAATTTCTACTGCTAGTCAAAGGCTGATTTCAATTAAGAAATTTCTATTTTTATGCACATGTTAAGACTATAAATGCTTTAGAGATAGCGAAGCTTTAGACGATTTTCAAACATTGCTATCACTCTAGACAATGAAAGAGTGAGACACAGTAGAATTCTGTTTGGGAGACAAACCAGACAAACAGGCCAATACGATGCAGCACTAACTGGAAGGGACTGAGAGGAAATGAGCCCAGAGAAGCCAAAAGTAGAACGAAGGCATCCGTGTGGAGTTTAAGAGCCATCTCAAGCCAGAATGTAGGAGTAAACCAATTTGCAGAAGCTTTGAAAGCCAGTTTTTAAGCACAGCCATTACTAAAGCTTAGGTTATATAATATAAATAAATCACAGAAAAAATAAAATTAATAAATGTTCAAAACACATCATCTCATAATTATTCTGCTGCATTTCAGTATTATCCATGGCTTTTCGTTATTTACAAAGAAATACTGCATAATGATGAACTAAGGAGCCTGTTTTCCCAACTCTGTTTAGTGATGTTATATTGATAGCTTTCAACTAGCCATGGCTGAAGTATTTATATCATGCAAATTGGTTCATGTTACAAATCAATGACCTGTTTTTTAAACTGATAGAGTCCATTGTTAAGCACACTATGACTATAAAAGTTTATGAACGGTATTAGCTTCTCACAAGAGTAATAAAGGTCTGCTGATGGGCATAGAAAAAGACAAAGCTCCCAGGCTGAAGCAGTTAATTCCAAAGTATTTTCAATTCTTTAGCACAAACATTATCTGTGTATGATGAATAACAAGTTTGTCATTTCTGCTGCTCACCAAGTCCTCACTGCTTTGTTACAAACTTGCCTTTCATTAGAAAACATTGTCTCAGACAAACAGTAACATCTGGAAACATCAGAAGCATCTTTTTTTTTTTTTTTTTAATGTTTTTCTCTTATTTTCAGCAATTCTTTCAGATGGGTTTGCTACGAATCTCACAGATACATCTATTTGAGAATCTGTCTTCCTTAGGTAGACTATTTCATCAGCTGTTCAACACAGAAATGTGGGGAGTGAGAGCGTCTCAGAGGTACCTACAGCTGGGTTTGAATTTTTGCTGTGTCATTAACAAGACGTGTGGCCTCAGATAACTCATTCAACTCTAACACTCAGAATCATCTATTTTAAACTGGAGTTAGTACAACCTATCTGGCAGTGTAAGAATCAAGGTTTCACGAGATGAAATATATAAAAGTAAAAATGTAAGAATGCCTGGACTATAAAGACATTCACCAAATGTTGATCCTTGTCACTGTTCTTTACCCCCTATGATACAGAACCTTTCAGGGCTCAGACTATCCCAAGGGGCAGAAAGTCATAAATTGCCCCAAACCAGTCCATTGGAAAAGACCATATGAAATTCAAAGTCCTGTTTGCACATGCACAAACTAAAATGCATCTTTAATTTCACAAAGCCTCAGAGAAGGCCTAAAGAAACATTTTGAGAAGAACAGACACTTTAGGAGTACCCCTTTTTTAGTTGAAAGAGACTTTTGAATGTGATCTGGTCTTTCTACAGTAGCCTGGGGCCTTGAACAAGGAGAAAAGAAGGAAAGGTCAAGTTTCTATAATCTACTTATCCTGGACTAGCACTTTAAAAATATTGTGAACATTTACCTTAGAAAAGGTTATATTGTGCCAGCTGGGCACAATGACTTCTTTGACCATCCTTATGATCTAAGCCTCAAGGTTTAAAATAGCAGAGTAGGGGCTATGTTAAGAGATACTGGTAAAGGGAATACTCATTTTTATTAAGCCCAGAATTTGTATGCATCTCTTCTCTCTTCTTCCTTACACACTAAAGTTTATGTTGCTTTCTTAACATGAGAAACAATAGACAAGGGGATTCCTTTAATAAATCCAGGAGTTTTCCATGAGGTCCCCATAAGCCTTTGAGGTTTATAAACTCAAGTGTTATTTTTTCTTCTAAATTTTCAAAATCAGCTTCTATTTTGAACAGTGGGTGACTTGACATATTCTGGAATAAATGGTGAGTGCAGAATAAAAAAGGTAAAAAGGAAGGAAGTTTGTGGCAGAAAGAGGGAAAAATGGAAAAGACATAAAGAAGAGAGAGACATACAGAGAGGAAAGAAAGAGGAAAGGTATGGTTAATAATCAGTCCTTCACACTGTTTAAAAATTGATGTGATGATAAAGGTATTTTCTAAACTTACTGATACCCCAAAGTTTTAATTTCTTTTCTAAATATTCATAATATTGCTGCTATAACTCAGATTTATATATACTTTTCTCATTGCAAAAATGATTCACCAGCCAGAGTATGAAAGTGATGACCAACTTTCATATGGTCCTTTTTTCTCAACTCCAGCCACTTATGTTCAAAAACATCTGCTAGAGTTTTCTTCCTGAATATCCCAAAGTATCTCAGACTAGCACATCTGACTATAAATTAACCATTTCTTTTCAACTTTCTTTGCCTCTGCTCAAACCAGTTTAATTTTCTGGGCTGGAGTGTGTGAGAGAGACAGACAGATAGAAAGATGGAGAGAGGCAGAGAGACAGACTTACAGAGAGACAGAGACAGAAAGAAATACAAAGACAGAGAGAAATGCCCCAACATCCCCCAAGTCTGGAATCATGGCAGATTACATCTTCTCTTTTTCTCTACTAAGTGTAAGTCATGGAGATTAATCTACTCCATAAACATTCAGATCTACCCTCCAGCACACACATGACTGCTTACTCTCATCATTTTAGTTTAGGCCATTATGTTGACCTGTTATATTGGAAATAGTCAGATCCCCTCCTTAAAAATGCTCCTATTCTCTGCCTGAGTGATCCTTCCAGAATGCAAATCTGGCTATGCTTCTCTCCTGCTTAAAATCCTCCCTTAATAAGAACAGACTGTGGATGTTTAATCATGGCATAAAAAGCCATTTTTAATCTGGCCACTGGTTTACCACTACAGCCCAAAGCATGCTGTAGAATGAATATTACAGTTTAGCTATATCAAACTAGTTTTAGTTTACAAATTCTTCTATATTCTCTCATGCTTCCAAGAGTTTGAATCTGCTATTATTATCTCTGCTTAAGCGATGCTTTCCTTTCTCCTCTTTGCCTGTTTTGCTCTCTTTGTTTCTACAGGCAACTGAAGCATTACCTTTTTCATCATTCCTTTTTTAGCCAACTCAAAATTACATGCTCATCTGCCTGTTTCTGCCATTAGATTGCTAGTTATTTCAACACAGCTATAAGTTCTTATGTATAAGCTTCTAATTTTTAATAAAAATGTAGATGTCTGGCAAATGAATAATCAAAGATATATATATGAATAAAATATAATATCACTGATATCTCAAAGTTTATCATTTTTACTATAATTCCATCTAGCTTCACTTAAGCAATGGTTTTATTTGTAGTCAAAATAAAAATGCACAAAATATCAATAGAATTTTCTATCCTATAAATACTTTTGTTCTTAATAGAGCCAATAGTAATTCCAAGTTCTTGGGTTAGGGAAACACCCAAAGCAAAATGCAGCACAAGGTAAAGGCGAGAAAAGAAACAGAAGGACATGGGCATTAATTATGCTCCTTAAACTATTAAAGAGATGTAGTTTTCATATGAGGTCATCATTCTCCAGAAAGACTCAACAGAAGGCAGAGCAGCAATTAGAAATATCTGATGTGGGAAAGAGCTAAGAATTGAACTAAACTAAAAGGCTAGTCTGGCTGAAATCTGCTGAGTTTCTCACTAAAATTTAAATACATTTATTGGATGGCAGAACTCAGAAGAAATTATATCCTGTTGTTAAAATACTTGTTGAAGAAAACCAGATTTCAGCTTCTCTCCAAATAACATCTTTTTTTTCTTTTTCTCTCAAATGCTAAAATATTTCAAGCCATTCTTAATTTTGAATACATAAGATTTTACTAATCCTCAGTAATTATAATTTTCACAGTCTGTTTGCTATACACAGGCAAAGGCTTGTACGTTAGCAATCTTTCATGCCAAATCATATACAGTTTCTGATTCTGGATCTTCCGAACCATACTGGGAAAGGTGGGGCAGGATATAGCTGATGAATGAAAACTCATTTTTATGATGGGAACATTGTTTGTAAGAAACAAAACCTCACTTAAACTTGCTTAAGCAAAACAGAATTGTATTGAATATGAGGCATTTCATGGAATGCAATATCAGAAAGTACAATATATAGTCTGGATTCAGAATGAAGTGAAACAAAGAAATAGGAAATTGCTTTCCATCCCCTTGTGGCCTGTGCTCTCTCATTTCTGCACTTCTGAAATCTGTGCCATTCCGCTTTTATCTCTGTATACTGGTTTTCTTTGTTTCTAATTGTACAATGGCAGATCCATGTTATCTACCAACCCCAACATGCACTGTGAACTAACTAGACTTTTATATTTTAATTCTAAATCCCTAGGGGAGGAAATCTGGCCATTTTGTGTTAGGTTAGGCTTGCTGGATTAGCTAATCAACGTGGCCACGTAAGCCTGTTGTTGTTCAGTTGCTCAGTCGTGTCCGACTCTTTGCGACCCCATGGACTGCAGCACACTAGGCTTCCCTGTCCTTCACTATCTCCCAAAGCTTGCTCAAACCCATGTCTATCGAGTCAATGTCGCCATTCAACCATCTCATCCTCTGTTGCCCACTTGTCCTCCTGCCCTCAATCTTTCCCAACATTGGGGATATGTTTATAAATTAAAAATTATACATTGTTTATTTGAAATTCAGATTCAGCTGAGAGTCCTGTATTCTACCTGGCAATAGTATGTCAAGTATTCTCTATTGCTCCAATCAGCTCTTTGTAGGTGCGGGGGAAGGCCAAGTGGAACATAGGAGGGGCTTGCACTTCAGCTAGATAATTGAGTGATAACAAAAGGCTTTCAGGAGGGAAGTTGTGACCTTAATATGCACATGAAGAAATCTACTGCATATAGGATAGAGTTAACGAGCAAGAACAGTTGGGTTTTGTCGAGGGGCCAGGAGCCAGAAATTATTATCATGCAGGTAATCAGTAAAGATTTGCCAGTTGACTAAGCAAGGACAAAATTTTACAGCCAAGTAAAAATTTTAAATTATCTATCTATCTATATAAACACACATACACAAATATGGGCATCCCTGGTGGCTCAGTGGTAAATAATCTGCCTGCCAATGCAGAAAATGTGGGTTTAAGCCCTGGGCCAGGAAGATACTCTGGAGAAGGAAATGGATGGCAACCCACTCCAGTTTTCTTGACTGGGAAATCCCACGGACAGAGCAGCCTGTCAAGCTACAGTCCATGGGGTCTCAAGAGTCAGACATGACTTGGTGAGTCAACAGCAACAACATACACATATATATCTCAATAATTCACAAAATGGAGTGAAAGGAAATGCCATGAGTATGGTAGGTTTAGATTTCATTCCATAAATATTATTCGAGTGCCTATGTATGAGCATTTTAAAAGTACATATATTTTTCTCTTGGAGAAACATCCCAGTTCATTATCATTACAGTTTTGTAACTGGGAATATCGAAGCTCAAAGAAGTTTATTATTTTCCTACAACAACCTAGCTAGAAAGCAACAGAAGCAGAATTTGAAGTCAGGGCTGTCTGAAGTCAGAGACTTCCTCCTGTCCTGTGATGCTTCTGAATGCTATTGCTTCAAACCTTTAGCATCAGCATTATTCCAAGCTGGCACTAAAGATTGCGATAGCACCTCTGTTGGTATCTTAAATCAGCAGCCGGATTTTATATGATGAAAGGCCTAGGGACTGCTTCCATATGGAGCACCAGCTTCAGAGTGCTTGGCTTCTGCCCAATATTTTCTCCAGCATTGCTTTCCAATATCCTAGTCTGTTTTCTAATCCTAAATGAGTGTAGCACTGGTTGAGGTAACTTCTATGCTGTTGAGAATAACAACTGATGCATAACCTATGCATATTCATGAGTGGAATCATAGCAATGCATGAATGCTCTACATTAATGCCTTAAGATCAACACATACTTCCTCTCCTTTTTGTTGCTGTTGTGTAAAATAAAGGAAGGGGGGGTTAGTAAGCTTAGCCACTAATCAAAGATAATTAAATCATTATCATTCTCAACATTTATCTGGGCTTCTGTGAGTCAAGCAGAAGTCAATTTTTAAGGTATTGTTTTAAGACAGGCCCTGTGAAAAATGTAACAGAAGTGCTGTTGGAATCTCTTTGTTAAAGCAAAGAGTCGGAAACAGTCTATCTAGAAAGCATAGGCAGATTTAATTCAGTGGTTACCAAAATGTTTTGCAGTTATTAAGGGCTAAATAATATTCAAAAAAGGAATGAATGAACAAATACATAGTGTTTTCTGAATAAAAGTAAGATTGCAATAAAATTGAAATATTTAAATGGGATGAGAGTAAGTTTGTGATCCTTCCCATGAAAGTTTCCCTTGAAATCTGTATTTGTATACCTGTAGGTCAGTTCTTTTCAGTATACATTGCACACTCAAACACCATTGTCACTGAAGGATGATCTACATCACGGCTCTTAACTATGGCATGAAATGAAGTTAATACTGACCCTGAGCTAGTCATAAGTTTCAACAAGAGCAATTTTAACATCTTTTTATATTTTAGGCTCTGTTCTAGGTCCTGATGATATAATGGTGAGCAAATACAACAAGGTGTATCTAAGGTGTAGCGTGGGAGACAGTCCTTAACAGAAAAATCAAACAAATTCCTGTATAATATGAATCTGAGACATAAACAATGAAACAATGTTACATGGTGTAATGAGTGCCTGGATAAGAAAGAGTCTGATGAACTCCAGCTCATCAGAAGCCTGGGGGACAGCCTACTTGCATGTTGATAGTGGAAGCAAACACCATTTTAGTGGGTTGAGATGACATGATGTGGGTGAGAAATCTGGAGATGCCAAGCATAGACAGACACTTGGCTCTTAAGAGGAAGAGAGAGATAAAAACAAGGAAAAAATGGGGATAGGTAGGCTGGGTTTAGTTTTGATAGAACTGACTTGAGTATTTTAAAATACCAACAGGAATAAGCACATTAAAAGGGATAAGCTAAAATTAGGGGAAATATTGCAAATGTCCAAGAAGAGTAGAAGGGAGAAGGAAGAAGATAGACTTATTTTAATAGGAGAAACTAAGGAAATAATGGGTTTGAAATGAGTTAAGGTTGTAAGAGCAAGAAGTTGAGGCAGCTTTATCTGATGACTTTGATTTTCCCCAAGCAGTAGTTAAGGACATATGCTGAGGATGAGGGACAAGTTGGGAAAGCTGGAGATTTAAGAAGAGAATTTGAAAAAGCCCTTGCAATAAAAATATGTAGGCCTGACCAGCAAAGCATAATCATATTACCAAAGAGTGTGGAAGATGTATTTGCTACTGTTGATCATAAAAATGTAGTAATAACAAGATACAATGTAAAGCAACTTTCTCCAGCATCTCTTAGATACTTTAATTTGTAAATAGAGAAAGTAGAACATGAGTTAATGGAGGAAAAGGGAAAACGGTACAGATACAGATAGTTTGAGGTCAGTGGCAAGAATTTTACTAAAAAGCTAAGCTCTGGACTCTAACATGGTTTGAACAACTGCTATTTTACTCTTGTATAAAATTGTAAGAAGGTCAAAACAAATTCCTTTTATTCTGTCCAAAATTGTGATGGCAAATATTGATTTGCTTTTGTAAAGTGCAAGTTTTGTTGATAGAGAATTCAAATCTTATGCAACATTTTTAGCTTGTCCTGTTAAGAGGATATTGGTATTTCCAAGATCTTATACTCCAATCTTGTTGTTGATGATCTCTAAGAATCAGCATTTTGCTGCCCTTTGACTCCTGCTTCTAAGGGAATAAACTCTTATTTTTCCCTGTGCCAATTATCACCTCCTTATATTTTGCAGAACAATTCCTCTATCCTCTAATACAACATCATAGACGGACTTTACTGAGAGTCCTTTAGGGATGTGAGGTAAAAGGCTCACATGTACGCCATAGGAAACCACTTCAAAATCTTCTTGGTAATTTCTTCCTCAAAGTCTCTTTTCAGTAACCCACTCCAGGATCACTTCTATGCCATCTTTCTTCTTCTCATCATTTCTTCACACAGATTCAAGCTCTTCCTTTTACTTGTTTTTCTCTCTTAGCTGCAAGAGAAATACCTCCACCAGTTTTAACAGGTAACCTGCTGACTTCTTTAAATCTGGGGTGGGTTGCCATTTCCTTCTCCATCTTTAAATCTAGCTACCAACAGTTTTACATTTGGTCCCTGGAAAAAATTTATCAAAACATCCTAACAAAGATGGGTCTCTCTGCAAAAAAAAAAAAATAATAATAATAATAATTCTCATGCTTGTTTCAAAGGGAGGGAATTTCCCACAACAGAGCCTTCTGAGGAAGTACTTCTGAGGGACATACCTTGATTTCAGACTCCTTGCCTCCAGAATGGTGAGAGAAAAATTTCCCTTGTTTTAAGCCACCAAGTTACTGAGTATTTGTTGCAGCACCCCTAAGAAACTATTTCACATATGGAAGGACACCAGTTAATGTGATATTTAGGCTTTTCTCTGCCTCTACATTTACTTCATTTCTCACTCTTGAGAAAAACAGTGAAGTCTGAACAAATATTTAGCAGTAGTATGTAGGCATGCATGTCACCGCCTCTTCCTTCTCCCTTTTTCTTTGGGTGCTAGCTGCTACCAGGAGCTCTGTCTTTTGATCTCTCCCTCCATGTTCTGAGTTACAGAGTAGAGATGTGTGTGCGTAAATAATTTTCCAGCATAGCCTATGAGTGGGCATGTAAACATGCTCAATTATTAGGTCTAGTATTAGGAAGTCAATTATTGTCAAACACACACACCAAAGCCACAATCTCCTATTTTAGTGTGATTTTAGTGATATCCTTAGAAATAAGGATATTACATTTTTTCCTACACCTGTTGATTCAGACTTCTAACTTCAGAATTTATTTCTAGTTTAGTGAGTTCTAGAATCTCTTGGAATTTAATTTCTTTCCTTAACTAACTCAACCTTTTCTACAGCTCCATCTCAAGCTCCACTTCACGTGAAATGGTTGAAAAGAAAAGGAGCTACAGATTTGTGCAATCAGAAGACTATTTCATAGATCAACATGACACCAAAGGAGTATATGTGATTTCTGACTTCTTAGTAGCAATAATCGGAGAAGGCAATGGCACCCCACTCCAGTATTCTAGTAGCAATAATGGAAATCTAAAGACAATATAGCCACATATTAAAAATTTAGACAGAAAATTACTTTCAACCTAGAATCCAAAACCCCAGCCCAAATATCCGTCAAGTGTGTGGGTAGAGAAAGTTATTTTTCTAGCAAGAGGATGGAGCAGGTGAAGAGCTTACTCTTGACTGAATGACTATCTTATCAGACAGATTTGACTTCATGAAATGTTGATTAAAAGATTTTTACAGAATTATAAGAAGGTGTAAAGAGATATGGCAAGACACAAGGTTCCAAATAGGAAAAGGAGTATGTCAAGGTGGTATATTGTCACTGTGCTTATTTAACTTATATACAGAGTACATTATGAGAAATGCTGGGCTGGATGAAGCACAAGCTTGAATCAAGATTGCTGGTAGAAATATCAATAACCTCAGATATGCAGATGACACCACCCTTATGGCAGAAAGTGAAGAAGAACTAAAAAGCCTCTTGAGGAAAGTGAAAGAGGAGAGTGAAAAAGTTGGCTTAAAGCTCACCATTCAGAAACTAAATTCATGGCATCCGTTCCCATCACTTCATGGGAAATAGATGGGGAAACAGTGGAAACAGTGAGAGACTTTATTTTGGGGGGCTCCAAAATCACTGCAGATGGTGACTGCAGTCATGAAATTAAAAAACTCTTACTCCTTGGAAGAAAAGCTATGACCAACCTAGACAGCATGTTAAAAAGCAAAGACATTACTTTGCCAATGAAGGTCCATCTAGTCAAGGTTATGGTTTTTCCAGTGGTCATGTATAGATGTGAGACTTGGACTATAAAGAAAGCTGAGCACCGAAGAATTGATGATTTTGAACTGTGGTGTTGGAGAAGACTCTTGAAAGTCCCTTGGACTGCAAAGAGATCCAACCAGTCCATCCTAAAGGAGATCAGTCCTGAGTGTTCATTGGAAGGACTGATGCTGAAGCTGAAGCTTCAATACTTTGGCCACCTGATGCGAAGAGCAGACTCATTTGAAAAGACCCTGATGCTGGGAAAGATTGAGGGTAGGAGGAGAAGGGGACAACAGAGGATGAGATGGTTGGATGGCATCACCGACTCAATGGACATGAGTTTGAGTAAACTCTGGAAGTTGGTGATGGACAGGGAGGCCTGGCGTGCTGCAGTCCATGAGATGGCAGAGTCGGACACAGCTGAGCGACTGAACTGAACTGACAAGAATATCATAAAGTATTAACTCCAGGGAATAATGCAAAAGATGCTCAAGAAAGGAAAATTAGACCATCAGCAAAAAAATAATTGGTTACAACAAATAATTATGACACAATTATATTGAATAAATGAAGGAAAAGAGTAAAAGGAGAAAGGTAAAATCATTTTTCTTTTTATATCATAATACCATGCCATTCAATGTATTTGATTATTCAAAAAAATGCATGTGTATGTGTGCTCACAATTTAAAATAAATAAGAGAAAAAGCAGTCTAAAGAAATAATTGAGAGATTTCCAAAGACAGGAATAAGGAAGTGATAAGGACAGCTATATTTGTTTTAAGCTTCTGTGTATTATTTAACTTTCCAAATAATCTGCAAGTATTACTTCAAGAAGAATAAAAGTTTATTTAAAATGGAAAAATAAGTCTATGAAATGTGTCTTGCAAACTTGATTTATTAATAGATATTCATGAAATAAACCTACTAGCTATAAAGTGAAAACAATATAAATTTCTCCCTGCAGTTATATATTGGTATGCCATTGGTACAATTTGGTGATGAAAAACAAATAGGCATGAGATAAAAATTGGAGCCTTGGGCTTTAAGGTAGGAGTGAAAATAAATACACATATAAATAAAAATATAAGAAAGAAATTGAACTGAAATACTAGGCATCCACAAAATAAAGATAGATGATTGGAAGCAAAACTTTGGGTGCTTATATTTTCTGGGCAGGAGGAAAAAATTGAAGAACTTTACATTCTTTAAATATAGCCTAGTGAATTTACATATGTATAGATTATATATATATATATATATATATATATATTTAAGTGAAGTCACTTAGTCGTGTCCAACTCTTTGCAACCCCATGGACTGTAGCCTACCATGCTTCTCCATCCATGGGATTTTCCAGGCAAGAGTACTGGAGTGGGTTGCCATTTCCTTCTCCAGAGGATCTTCCCAAACCAGGGATCAAACCTGGGTCTCCCACATTGTAGTCAGATGCTTTACCATCTGAGCCACCAGGGAAGTCTATATATATATATATATATATATATAGTAGACAGAAAACTTATTAGACTTATGTATATTTTAAGAGTTTTCTGTAAGGTAAGAAACTGCTACTGTTGCTGGGAACAAAACAAAAATTCCTGCCCTCATGTACATTATCGTCTACACAAGTATTGTTTGAGTACATATAAAATGTTTACAAAACTTACCACACATTAGAGCCTAATGTGGAGTCTAAAAAGAAATTTCGAGAAATATCAAGCACAATATATTAATTAGATGCCATGACAAATATGTCTAAGTAAAATTAATTGAAAACGTCAGATCGTGTCATTGTGTTTGAAATTGAAAATAGCTACATTATTTCAAAGTAATTCACAATTCTCAAAATATAATAGAAATTAGTAACAATTTAAATAATTTTAAAAATGATTGCATAACATTTAAACACTTTGGGATGTAAGTAAAGCTGTCTTAATAAGAAAACTATATAACCCTAAATTCATATTAAAACAAAGTTGCTAAGCTATATGAAAAAAGAACAGCACATTCAATTCAAGGAGAAGGAGGGAAATAATAAATGCAAAAGTAGAATTTCACAAGACAGAAAACAAAGAAACTTTGTAGATGAAAATGCTACAATCAAATATTATACTAGTTCTTTGGAAAAATACTGATGAAGTCAGCAAAATCAATTAAAATATGAGTGAAAGTATAAATTAATACTGGAATTTTATTTCATATGTGGTTGAAGTTTTTTTTTTCCCCTCCTGAAAGAATAATATGTAAAACTTACTGCAAAAATTATAACTGTGATATAGTGGTTATTTCTTAGAAAAATATGAATTATGAAAATGGACTTAAGTGAAAAACTAAATGAATCAGTAGTAACACTAGACTAGTTAAAGCTAGCTCTGCAGTCAAAGATCATAATACATCTTTATCCAGACTTCATTCGAAATAACTGTATTTAGGGAAGTTGTTATTTATGTTTAAATTCCTGGATTGAAGATCTCTCCAGAGAGACTCCCACAACTGCAGGGGACAGAATTATATTTTAGAATAAAGGCTGGTGCCAACAAATACAAGCAGTCTGACTTTGTGCAAGTTACTTACTTTTCTTAAATTTACTTACTTTCAGTAGCTCGTTTCATAAAATTGTTATATATATTATGTGAGATTTACATAAGTAAAGCATTTAACCCTTATTCGAGTTGAAGCACAGCGTTCATACCTATTATTATTGCATCTGAAGGGGGTCTAATTAGTATCCATTAATATTCCCTCCTCTGTGATCTCATTACACAATGGCCATTTTGCATTTAGCACAGTTATTTACATTGTGTTTCTTTCTACATCTGCCTTTCCCACTATATTAGGAGTTCAAAGGCAAGGCAGAGACTTACTCATTTTTTATTCTTTAAGTCTAGCAATTGACATTCAGTATTTGTTAATTACTAAATGAATAAAACAAGCAATCAATCATTCCATCTATGTATTTATCAGTTTATGTAACCACTGTGTATGAAATTCTACATAATTTGGTCTTGCTTTACTAATTAGCTGGTAAAGAATCAGCCTGCAATGCCGGAGATCTAGGTTTCATCCCAGTGTTGCAAAGATCCCCTGGAGAAGGGAAAGGCTACCCACTCCAGTAGTCTAGCCTGGAGAATTCCATGGACTGTATGGTCCATGGGGTTGCAAAGAGTTGGAAGGACTGAGGAATTTTCACTTTCACTTAGCATAAAAAAACTAATAAAAGCATAAACACATTAAAATTTTTGAGGTTTTGAGTGAAAATTTATTTAATGAAAATTTCTAATTCTTGCAAAACTGGCCTTTTATATTTAATGCCAAATGCTGTAATCTGAATGATCTAAGTTTTGAGAGAATACATATATGTATCACATATATATGTATTTGTTTAGTTTAATATTTATATATAAATACATTTATAACATATATAATTATATAGACAAATATATATTTTGTATAAACAAAAATAAAAGAAGTGTATAATATATGAACATTAAAACAAAGTTTTATATAACCCAATATATAAATGAGCTTATTTATATACTGTATGCATAAAAACTGAGGTCTTCCCAGGTGGCGCAATTGTAAAGAATCCTCTTGCCAGCTCAGGACACTCAAGAGACTTGGGTTTGATCCCTGGGTCGGGAAGATCCCCTGGAGTAGGAAATGGCAACCCACTCTAGTATTCTTGCCTGGAAAATTCTATGGACAGAGAAGCCTAGTGAGCTACAGTCCATAGGGTTGCAAAAGAGTTGGACACAATTGAGTATGCATGCATGCACATGTAAAAACTATGTAACTTATATGCAAATATACATGTATTTAGATAATATATACGTATATATACTATTTTTATATCCTACCTAAAACAGAAGACGTTTATGTGCAGCTCAGTCATGTCCAACTACTTGCGACCCCATGGACTGTAGCCCATCAGGCTCCTCTGTCTACAGGATTTTCCAGGCAAGAATACTCGAGTGGGTTGCCATTTCCTTCTCCAGGGGATCTTCCCAACCCAGGGATCGATCTTGCGTCTCCTGTGTCTCTGGCATTGGCAGGCAGGTTCTTTACCACTGGTGCCACGTGGAAAGCCATATCAGAGGATGGGATTAATAAAAATGCAGATATTGACCTGTACTATTAAAAAAGAATTATATAGTGATGAGGTCAGGATTCTAGTTGTTTCAAAACCATAGACTGACTTGAGTTTTGCTAAAAGTTTACCTTTGAGCTTCCTGGCAACCAAGACAAAAGGGCAATATACTTCTTTGCGTCTGATTGTTAGACATCCCTCTGTCTGGCTGTCTATAAACACAGTGGTGTCTGACTCTTTGCTACCAATGGACGGTAGCCCACCAGCCTCCTCTGTCTATAGCGTTAAAGTTTCTTTAGGCATTTTAGGGTAAGATATAGTAAATACTAAGGTAAAAATTGTCTTCAGTAGCAAAGGTACACAAGGACACCAGACAGTGATCTAAAATGATTTTTTGCCTGAGTTATGTAAGTTATTCCACTGAAAAATCAACTAAGAAGTCCGTTTTGGGCTTCCCTGGTGGCTCAGTGATAAAGAATCCACCTGCCAGTGCAGAAGACATGGGTTCTACCCCTGGCCCAGGAAAATCCTACGTGCTGTGGAGCAGCTAAACCTGTGAGCCACAACTACTGAGCCTGTGCTCTAGAGCCTGGGAGCCCCAACTACTGAGCCCATAAGCCACAACTACTGAAGCCCTCGCCACTAAAACCCTTAGTTTGCAACAAGAGACGCTGCAGCAATGAGAAGCCTGCGCAGAGCAACTAGAGATGAGCCCCCGCTCATCACAAGTAGAGAAAAGCTGGCACAGGAACGAAGACCCAGCATGGCCCAAAATAAACAAACAATTTAAAAAGTGAAAGTGAAAGGTGCCCAGTCGTGTCTGACTCTTTCTGACCCCATGAACTGTAGGCCATAGAAGTCCAGTTTAGCGACCAGACTAAAACTACGCACAATTTAGCACATCAGTTTGTAATAAACAAACTTCTAAAACACTTGAAATCTTTGTAGAATAATTTGATAACCTTCCCATAATTTTTTTTTAAACAATTGTAACCCAAATTTTCTAGCTCACAATGTCAGATTGACTAGGAATCCCCCTATAAAAGACATATGGATTTCCTGGTTTCTCTAACATTTAGGATTCAAGCAGTTCTGTAAGAAGTTCAGCACACCCTAGTCACCCAGCTTGATGTGCTTTGAAGAATTGTATTCTGTGGTTTGGCCCTAATGCCTTTGCTTTCTGCAAATGATACTAGTATTGTGGGCAACTCTCACAGCTTCACTAAACACCCCAAGTAAAGGAGTTTCCAAGGAGTGAGTGACCAAGACTTTTAATTTTGACACTGCCTCATGCTCACTAAGCTGTCCTTCCTAGAGCCAAAGAGATGGAAGCAGAGTTGCACCAGAACTCCAAGGTGCTCAAAGTCATAATAATAAAAAGCCTGTTATATATTTTAATAATTGTTGATGCCCACCTATATCCCTTTTCCTGCTCCAGTGCACCCAACCACAGCTGTGCTTGAGGCCAGTAGAAACTGCCTCACACAGAAATAGCTCAGAGATTAAGCTGTCCCTTGGAGTGGTCTTTAGTCAATGAATGATTGATATGGGGGTGAAAAATCTCAACCCCTTAATCTCAGCGTGGGATCCACCTCTGCAGTACTGTTCACACTTTACTCTTCTCCTATGGAGGCTGACACAACTAAATTTCAGTTCAGTCTCCATTTTGCTCATCTTCTCTGACTTTCTTAAAGTTTCTTTCTAAAAGCACCCACCATATTCACAAAAGAATCACTTGTGACAGAATCACTATCTCAGGCTCTCCTAGGAAACATAACCTAAGACGTATACCTTGTTTGAACTAAATTGTGGGCACAATGAGTCAAGTCTGGCCACCAAAGAGTTTGTTTAGAAATTATGCTTTAATGCCTCCTGTTTCTAAGCTAGATAATAGAAGAAGAAGAAGAGAAGTCGCTCAGTCGTATCCGACTCTTTGCAACCCCATGGATTGTAGCCCACCAGGCTCCTCGGTCCATGGAATTTTTCAGGCATGAATACTGGAGTGGGTTGCCATTTCCTTCTCCAGGGGATCTTCCTGACCCAGGGACTGAAGCTGGGTCTCCTGCATTGTAGGGTTTCCCTGGTGGCTCAGACGGTAAAGCGTCTGCCTGCAATGCAGGAGACCCAGGTTCGATTCCTGAGTTGGGAAGATCCCCTGGAGAATGAAATGGCAATCCACTCCAGCACTCTTGCCTGGAAAATCCCATGGACAGAGGAGCCTGATAGGCTACAGTCCATGGGGTCACAATGAGTTGGACACGACTGAGCGACTTCACTTTACTTCACTCCCGCATTGTAGGCAGATGCTTTACCGCCTGAGCTACTAGGGAAGCCCAAACTAGGTAATGGTTATCATTAATTTCACTTTGTATCCCCTTTTCTCCTATAACGTATCAGCAAGGCAACATTGGTATTGTACAAGTAGATGCTTAAAACTATCTGGGATTGGGGTGAGGGTTGCTTTAAGCATTCCAATGTCTCTGGCCCTACCAACGGGCCTCTGGGATTCTTAGCCTGATGCTAACCTAGTGTGTTCAACAGAGTGTACACTGAAGAGTGGGAAGTTGCTCTTGATTTTTTTCATATACAGTGGGGTTATGCTTAGAAACAGTAAGCTACATTCACAGCTGTATTTGCTTAAGTAGAACACTCTTCTTGGCTTACAGTTTATGTTTACTTAGAGTGACTAGAGGACCTCATAAGTTCAATGGTCTAGCCCTTCTCCCCCCAATCATCCTTTGGTGTATGATAGACTTAAATCTCTTTGTATTAAAACCCAAATATTTACTATTGCTTATTATTTTATCCAAACAACTGAACCCAAACCACACTCTATTTTAGTAACTCATCTCCTGTGTATCCCAAGGTGAGTCAGGTAACACCCTTTGGAGAGGAAAGCCCACGTCCAAGACCAAGGTGAGCATCTTCTTTTCCTTTGAGGTGAGTCTCCCTCATTCTAAATGTTGCATGGGTAATTAAAAAGAGTCCACCTCCCTTCCATTACCCTCAGTCCTGGAAGCCAGTCATCTGCCCAGTTTTTTCTAGCCTCTGTTTCACACAGAAGGCACATCAAGTTTCCACACCAACAAAATAAGCGTGTCCTCAATTCCCCAGAAACCCATTCAAATGGTCCTTACTGTATTCTCATAACAGGCACACACAAAAAGCTCCCACTGAGCGCTTTCTACACAAAACAGCCCTCCTACCCATTCTCAGTCTAAATCAGGTATATGTGTTCTATGCCTTTAAATCCCTTATAGCTCCTGTCATTTTGCTCCTAAGTGGTTTGGGTACATAATTCTCTTCTCTTAATTGACTGTGCCTTATGACAGGAAACATATCTTAGCCATAGTTGTATCCTCTGCACTTAGCAGTTTGTCCTCAGCAGATGTTGAATTTATAAAGGGATGGACACTTGAGTGAATGAATGGACTTGACCTTTTATTCAAAATAGTTAAAAAAAAAAAAGTAATAGTTGCCTCTTCCAAACCATAACCTATTTAGAAATGAGAATTTCCAAATGAATTGCTATTTTTTCTTTTTTCTAGCATGAAGATCTCAGGTCTTTAGGTTAAGAAACCGATAATTCCCTAAACTTATTCCCATTAAATGCAGATACTTCAGAGTTGTTAGCCTTTACCTTGTAAGTGAAGTTAGGAGGAAGAAACACTAAGTGAAGGCCTGGGAAGGCAGCAGTAAATTATTGAGCACTAATCATAAATTACAGCAGCTCTGGGATTTGGAAATTAATGGTGATGGGAGGTTGGGGGGTTTAAACATGATCTGCATCCATTAGTGCAGTGCAGGATTTTTATTGCCATTTTCCACTCTTCTTCTGAGAAAGTCTATCATTCAGGGACATTATAATTAGATTTCACTGCAAATGATGAGAATAAAAAAGGAGTTTCAGGAACTGCAGCAGCATCCTCTGCATATGATTGTTTATATTATTTTCTTTGGGCACTGTTTTTCCAGTATTATTTACATAATTTTTAAAGTGATATCAGATTCTGCTGCATTTGGGCTCTTTATATAAACCAAAAGGGCTGGTGAAGCAATCTGTTACTCTTGACATGTCAGACCAGTAATAATTTTACTGGGTAAAATCCAAAAAATTAGAACAAAGATGTGCTTTGTTGTTCACAAATTGAAATGTGATGCAAGTGTTTTCTCCTAAAGTCAAAGTAAAGCCCCAGAGTGGAGCTTCTGATAGTTGCAATGCTTCTGGAGTTAGATTTTGAAGTCTCTTTTCTATACTGTGGAGTCAGTGTCTCAATTGGAGACTGGAAAAATGAAGCCCTTTATTCTTATTACATATTCAACACTTTTTGTTTCATCTTTATTGTTCGTTTTTTGTATTTTTAAATTTATGAACATGTCTGTCCCATCCACTAACTTATCAGCTCCTGGAACAGCAGAAGTCAAGCCTATTTCACATGTACGCACATTTTGGAGGCCTTGGTTTATTAGCTGTGTAATAAATGTATCATATTCTAATTAAAAATGTACAACATGCATATAAATGTTCAGTTATTGTATATTGCACCTATTCATGTCTTTAAACATAAAGCTCAATATAGAGCATCTACACTTCTTTGTCTTAAGCTTTGTATTGACTTTTTATTGCTGAATAACAAGTTATCACAAAGAGCTAGTGACTTAAAATAACATAAAGTTATTATCTTACGGTTTCTGTGGCCCACGCATCTGTCGCAGCATCCATTCACTGGATGTTTCTTGAGGGCGTCCTAATAGCAACAAATCCAGTTTTCTGTGCTCGCCTATCACAGACCTGAGCTCCTGAACAAATTAGACCCAGGAATTTATTTTTACCGATGTTTCATGGTCAGAAATGCAGATCAAGTTACAATACAATCATTAATTTTAAAAAACATTAAAAAGCACAATACATTTTTGAGCAATTGTTTTCTTCTAGATTCTGTGCAAACATTTTATGTATATTATGCTTTTTGCAAAATGAGGAAACTAGGTAGAAAGAGATTTCCTTATTTATCTAAGTCAGACAGCTAGAAATTATTAGAGTCCACATTTAAGTCTGAGACTCTCTGAAACCACACTTCTACTGAAGTGTCATTATTTATCACATTATTTTCCATCTTGCTGAATATTAAAAAAAAAAAAAAAAAACTATTCTGTCATTTTGCATAGTCATTCCTAAGACTCTCGGTTATGCAATCAGATTAACTCCTGGCTAACTTGGTAAACTGGTTGATCCCAGGGTCAGAAAGATCCCTTGGAGTAGTAAATGGCAACCCCCTCCAGTATTCTTGACTGGAAAATCCCATGGACAGAGAAGTCTGGCAGGATACAATCCATGGGATTGCAGGGTCAGACATGTCTGAGCATGAGAACAAATTTAGTAAATTAAAGTTGGATCCATTGATTTATACTTACTAGGCTTTTCATTCATGAACACTATTAGTTATTTGATAAGTTTAAAATATTTGAACTTATTCATTTTTATGCCTGCATGCATGGGTGCAGTCTAGGCTGCTTCAATCATGTCCAACTCTTCGGTCATCTAATGAGAACAGCCAACTCATTGGAAGTGATCCTGATGCTGGGAAAGGTTGAGGGCAGAGGGAGCAGAGGGCATCAGAGGATGAGATGGCTGGATGGCATCACCGATGCAATGGACATGAATTTGGGCAAACTCCAGGAGATGGTGAGGCACAGGGAGGCCAGATGTGTCCATGGGGTTGGGAAGAGTTGGACACGACTTAGTGACTGAACAACAATATATAAATAATCAGAACTTGAAATTAGCTAATAATTAATTTTTAATTTGACATTGAAAATGTATATTATTATTTTTTCTTCTTATATGTATAAGTACATATATGAAGGTGATTATTGCATACATGTGTGTATATACCTATATATAATCACTATCATTACCAGCAAATAGAAGTTCTACTCTGTGTCAGATATGGTATTCACTTTTACATAAATTTTCTGATTTCAACTTCATAAAAACTTTCAAAATAAATGTTAGTAAGGCTTATTTTATTGATGAAGAAACTGAGGCCTAGAAGTGTCAAATATCCTACTGAAATTCCTATCACTAGTACATATTAGTGTTAGACTTTGAACATTTTGTACTTCTCTCATGTATGTCTTGTCATCTCCCCAAATAACATATACTAGTGATTCGTGGGCAGGGACCATGTGTTTCACTTCTTCCATATTTTACCCAGTGCTGAGCCTGGTTTGTAAATCTTAGGTGACCAAAAAATATTTTCTGACTGAAGCTTAGAGGCTGAAGCTTCATAGAAATTGATTTTAAGGAGAAAGGAAACTAGAGAAGACTACAGAATATTCACATCATTTATTTCTACAAAATGTACCCTGAAAAAATTTGGAGAATTTGTTACTGCAAAGATTATAAACATTACATAGGCCATATCAACTGTCAGTGGGGCTGGTGCACGGGGATGATCCAGAGAGATGATCCAGAGAGATGATATGGGGTGGGAGGTGGGAGGGGGGTTCAGGACTGGGAACTCATGTACACCCGTGGCTGATTCATGTCAATGTATGGCAAAACCAATACAGTACTGTAAAGCAAAATAAAGTAAAAATAAAAATTAAAAAAAAAGAAAACTAAATTTGCGTTTGGAAAACTCTTTAAAATATTTGATGTATTTTCACAGATGTCTTCAATCAAGGAAGCATTTTCAATAATAAAATAATAGATGTAGCTCCCTACATCTGAGGGTCGCTGAGGGTTGGACACCTGAGCGACTTCACTTTCGCTTTTCACTTTCATACACTGGAGAAGGAAATGGCAACCCACTCCAGTGTTCTTGCCTTGAGAATCCCAGGGATGGGGGAGCCTGGTGGGCTGCCATCTATGGGGTCGCACAGAGTCGGACACGACTGAAGTGACTTAGTGGTAGTAGTAGCTCCCTACAATATTATGCTAATGAACAGGAAGGACTAATCACTTTAAACTGAAAAATTTAATAAACGTGCACTCGTTTAGAAAATCTTAGCCAACGGCAGGGTATAGTTCACCTAGTTGCTGTAGCATTTTGTAAAGAATGGATTTGGAAGTCCGCCTGCTTAGCTAAGTAGGCATATTTGGGTGCGGTGAGCTGTTTCAAGCAAGCCATTTCAATTATGTGAGAGTATAAACTACTTCAGAATTACATTGTAAACAGCATTTTCAATCTTGTTCTGCAATTATACATTGAATGTAGAATCAAATCAGAATATAGAAATTCTAAAGACTTCTGGCAGGAATAAAAAAGGGGCCTGATTCTCTAAACAAGGGCACAATTTCCCAGCAGCTGGCTTGGCTTCCCTAGCAGCTACTCAGTTAAATCCTTGTTACACAGGCAAGTTCCATAGATATCAATCGTGAGCAACTCATTCATGGAAAAGCCCTGCCACTAAACACATCCACTAGTTTTGTTCTCTTTCTGCTCTCTTAGAATTAACTCTTTATGCAGAGTAGTGGAGCATGGGAGGCAGCAGTGATGATGTGGTGAAAAGCATGAGTATTAGAATTGATTGTGTAAGTCAGAGGTTTGGCACCTGAAGGACCTCAGGCAAAATGACTTAACATTTGTGAGCTTAGCTTTCCCCTGTGTACATGGGGATACTATGACGAGCTACTTCTTAGAATTACAGAAGTATGAAAAGATATAGTATATGGAAAGATCTTATCTCAGTGCTTGGAAGCATAATTCCTCAAAAAATATTAATTTTTCTCAGAGTTGACTTTCCAAATGGTGGCATAAGGAGCTCAAAAGAAGTGATAATAACTGGTGAAAAATATATTTTAAAAATTAAAATCTCTGGAAATAGTCCTAAAGACATACAGAAGATGACTATATATATATACATATATATTCCAGTAAGACTACTAAATCAAGGTAAAAATAGTGAGAGACTATGTCGTTGAACACTCTCCCCTTTCTGCAGCTCAGCAAGACGGAAGCTCTCCTCTGGGCAGGTTGAACCAAGAACACTAGGCTCTCTCTCATCCCAGATCTGAATAAAGAGATGTGGTTTCTATTTGGTAAAAGGAAGCTACCAGTATATTTCAGCTCCTAGTCATGAAGCTAAATAAATGCCAGGCAATTGCCCCCAAGAGATCAGAGACATTTAAGCCTAAGAATGCTGCTGAAAAAAAAAAGAGAGAGAGAGAGCAAGAGAGGGGTTTCTAGTGACAAGTAATTAAGAAGAGGCTGGCAGCCCTATGAGAACAATAAGCTAAATCATATACTAACTAGGAGCCTATCAGACAATCATAGAAAGAGACAGCTAAGCAGAGCTCTTCAGGAGTCAGAATAAACTGAAAGACTGGCCTCAAAAACTATCCCTGCAATTGGAAGATGGAGGCTGACATATACACACTACTTTATATAGAATAGGTAACTAATAAGAACCTGCTGTATAGCACAGGAAACTCTATTAAATACTCTGCAATGGCCTATATGGGAAAATGATCTAAAAAAGAGTGGAGATATATATATATATATAAACTGGATATATGTATAACTGATTCACTTTGCTGTACACCCGGAACTAGCACAACATTGTAATCAACTATCCTCCAATAAAATTAAAAATAAGCAGACAAAACTAGTACTGCAAAAGTATCCTGTTTAATTAGACCAGAATGAGAGCAAATTATGCTCCACCACATTGTTGTAAACAATAAAGCTACTGGCCAACAATTAGTGAAGGCAAAGAACTGGCTGTTGATGCCAACAGAGGCAGCCAGTGTAAGGGGAAAGATGGGGGAAAGAGATAGTAAAAAGAAATCCTCCTAAAGCCTCTCATCACAGGCTGTGCCCTGCATGGAGTGATAGCAGAGATTTCATACTGCAGGGGAGAAGACTTCACTAAAATAATTCAGCCAACTCACCATAACAGCCAAGTCATCATAAATAAATAAATACAAGGCAACAACAATAATAGGCTTTGGAGGAATATTAGGATTCAGAGTTGCTACAACAGATTTCTAGCATGTTTCATTTCCAACAAATATTTTTAAATATGCAAAGAAACAGGAAAGTTTTATCCATATAAAAGGAAAAACAGGGGCAACATAAAATGGTTTTTAAAGGGCCGAGATATCAGATATAAAACACAAAGCCTCCAAAGGGACTATAATAGATGTGTGTAAAGTAGCAAAGGTAATCAAGCTTCAGAAAGTAAAGCAAGATTCAAAGACAAAGATTCAAAAAAAAGAACATCAATAAAGAGAGATACAACAACAAAATGAAAATTTGTAACTGAAAAGTACATTGTTAAAATATCATAAGAGAGGCTCTACAGTATATGTGACAAGTAGCAAGAAAAAAATCATATATTCACCCACCAACAAAATACCAATTCTTCTCAAGTAGACATGGAATACTTTCAGGGGTAGATTATATGTTAAGTCATAAAACAAGTCCCAGTAATACATCTACACTTTAACAAAGTTTGATAGATATTATGAAAACGAAAGAACAGAGAAAAAATAAAGGACAATGATCACAGATTCAGAATTAAAGGATACAATTAGGAAGCACAAAATATACATAATGGAAGTACCATAAAGACAGAAGAGAGGAAAAAGAGAGAAGAAAGACTATTTCAAAAAATAAATGTCATATTTAAATTTTGGAGGGGAAAAAACAAGCAAACAACTCTGTAACCAAAAAACTTAAATGCACAAAAATTATCCTTCAGAACCTAGTGTGTGAAGTTGCTCAGTTGTGTCCAACGCTGCGACCCCATAGACTGTAGCCCACCAGGCTACAGGCAAGAATACTGGAGTGGGTTGCCATTTCCTTCTCCAGGGGATCTTCCCAACCCAGGGATCAAACCTGGGTCTCCTGCATTGCACACAGACGCTTTATCCTCTGAGCCACCAGGGAAGCCTTCAGAGACTAGACAGCTTATTAAAAAGCAGAAACACTACTTTACCAACAAAGGTCCATCTAGTCAAAGCTATGGTTTTTCCAGTAGTCATATATTGATGTAAGAGTTGGGCTATAAAGAAAGCTGAGGGCCGAAGAATTGATGCTTTTGAACTGTGGTGTTGGAGAAGACTCTTGAGAGTCCCTTGGGCTGCAAGGAGATCCAACCAGTCTATCCTAAAGGAAATCAGTCCTGGGTGTTCATTGGAAGGACTGATGCTAAAGCTGAAACTCCAATACTGTGGCCACCTGATGCGAAGAACCGACTCATTGGAAAAGACCCTGATGCTGGGAAAGATTGAATGTGGGAGGAGAAGGGGACAACAGAGGATGAGATGGTTGGATGGCATCACTGGCTCGATGGACATGAGTTTGAGTAGGTTCTGGAAGTTGGTGATGGACAGGTAAGCCTGGTGTGCCGCAGTCCATGGGGTCGTAAGAGTTGAAACAACTGAGCGACTGAACTGAACTGATCTTTCAGAAGTAAAGAGAATATAAAGTCATCCTCAGATAAATAAAAGCTGATAGACTTTTTTGCTACCAGGCCTATTTTAGAGAAACACTAAAGAGAGTTCTTCAGAAAGCAACTGATCTCAGACATTAATATGAATCCAAAGAGCACTGGTAAAGGTAATTTTTAGGTAATTACAGAAGGCAGTGCAATTGCTCTTTCTTCTCTTTCCTCTCTCAGCTGCTTTAGAAAGCTATTCCATAAATATATATTTTACAGGTAATTGTATTGTTGGGCCTAAAATGATGTATGAAAGTGAAGTCGCTCAGTCGTGTCCGACTCTTTGCGACCCCATGGACTGTAGCCTAAGGGTCCTCCATCAGTGGAATTTTCCAGGCAAGAGTGCTGGAGTGGATTGCCATTTCCTTCTCCAGGGGATCTTCCCGACTGAGGAATCGAACCCTGGTCTCCCGCATTGCAGGCAGATGCTTTACTGTCTGAGCCACCAGGAAGCCCAAAATGATGTATATGCAATCTATTAGACAATAAATCAAACGGGAGGGGTGGGAACAAAGGTACATGGAAACGGTATCAGATGGTGTGCATGACACTAAGTCAACTTCAGTCGTTGTCTGACTCTGCGTATGGACTACAGCCTGCTAGGCTGCTCTGTCCATGGGATTCTCCAGGTAAGAATACTGGAGTGGGTTGCCATGCCCTTCTCCAATGGGTCTTCCTAATTCAGGGATCAAACCTTGTGTCTCTTGCACCTCCTGCATTGGCAGGTGGGTTCTTTACCACGAGTGCCACATGGAAGCCCTATCAGATGGTGTCTAGAATCTAAAGGAACAAGGAAGAGAGTGAGATGGTGAATGAGAAGATCCACATTAGCAAACAGTAAATATATACATGATCTTTCTTCTTTCAGCTTCTTTAAAAACATCCATTTATATAAAAGCAATAATTATGCCATTATATTGCTGAGTTTGTAGGATATAAATGCAGTATGTTTGGCAATCATATCAAAAGAAGGGAGAAGAGGGATTTGAGCTATGTCGGATTTGATATATAGATATTTTTATATCTTACTTAAAGTACATTCTGGTAAATTAAGGGGAATATGATAGGCAATTAAGCAATCACCAAGAAAAAAACTCCTTCAAAAAAGGTCTGTCTGGCTTCTTTTACTTAGAATAATATTTTGAAGATTGGCCTATACTACTTTGTGTTTTATTAGTCCATTCCCTTTTAATACATGATGGTATTCCATTGTCTGAGTGCACTACAATTTGTTTTCCAAGTCTCTTATTTACTTTGCATAACTTTGCTTTACATTTATTAACTAAGTCTACTGGTAGGTTGACCATTAGATCAACTTGTCTTTCTGTAAATTGGATGAAAAATGGTGGCTAATAATGTACTATCAAAAATAAACTTATAATTCAATTTAGCAATGCATAGTCCATGGAAGGTAAAGTCTTACAAACCGATATTTTACAAAGAAGTTTCCATTGTGAAATAAAGTTTGAAAACTGCAACTATATCTCTCTCACATGCACACCAGCTTATTCCAAGCATTGAGATATCCTGCAGTTAAAGAACCCTGTTTATCATTTGAATCCAGATTTTCATTTTATTAGCATTAGAACTCTGGCGCTTTTCAGGTTACATTACAGTTTTGGAAACATTGCTCTACATACATTCTGTATTTGTATGTAATATACATATGCAGAAAGTAGCACACATTGTATCAATACTAAGACACATGTACATGTGTATACCTGTTTCACAGGTATACCTGTGTAGATTATTGAGGCAATTACTAGAGTAAGTTAATGGAACACTATTCTGCTTCATGTCTAATAGCTCATGAGAAAAATTCCCATGGACTTGTGGAAAGGAAATGCATATGAAATATGCATTTTGAAGTCAATAATTTCACCTTTCAACAAAAGTACAGAGAAAGGTGGAAATTTTTCTTAAAGCTCTATAAGAATTAATGTAGACAGTTGGCATTTTTTCCAATGACTCACTCTATCTTGCCTCTTTGTATGTAATTTAATCCCTTTTGATGATAAATATACATATATACATGTAGATGGAGAAGGTAATGGCACCCCACTTTCCAGTACTCTTGCCTGGAAAATCCCATGGATGGAGGAGCGTGGTAGGTTGCAGCCCAAGGGGTCGTGAAGAGTCAGACATGACTGAGCGACTTCACTTTCATTTTTCACTTTCATGCATTGGAGAAGGAAATGGCAACTCACTCCAGTGTTCTTACCTGGAGAATCCCAGAGACGGCGGGGCCTGGTGGGCTGCCGTCTATGGGTTGCACAGAGTTAGACCTGACTGAAGGGACTTAGCAGCAGCAGTAGCAGTATACATGTAGATATAGGAGAATCATCTTAAGTAGGATAGGCTGCACATCCCTTAGACATGCTGCTAGTACATGGATAGCATTTCAGTAAAAGACTAACTTGCCCTGGGATGAGTATTTGCAATAATTTCACTGTGATATTCTGAAATCTCCAGAAGCAAAAAGTACGGATATAGCATGATTTATTGTTTTCAGTTACTGAAAAGGTGCAGCATAAACGTAAGACTGTGGAAATTGATAGCTTTGGTGAAAAAAAATGATTTATATGTTTAACTATGATGTCCATGTCTTGTAGAAGGAAGGCCTGCTCAGGTGGGAGTGGGCAAGCTGAGAAAAGATGGAATAATTAGCTGTTAGAGGAATGAAGGACATTGACGACTATATAAAGTAGAAGAATACGTCAGATTTTCTTAGGAGACCTAGAAGGATAGGAGGCTGTAGTTAAACTTTGAAGAATAAAATATTAAGATTTTGTAGCTACAAGGTGGCTCAAAGATGATGAAGTTTAGTATTTATAGAGTTGAAACAGGATTGTGTCAATGATCAGTGGAATGAGTCAGAAGAAACTGAGCTGGATGCTAAACAGGTTTTTCACAGAGAGTTTTAAAGGCCCTTAAGAAGATGGAAATGCCTGAGTAGGAAAGCAAATAGTTAGGCAGCAATGTTAGACACCAGTAAGGAGAGTGAAGAGTCACAGAACATGGCGGCGTACACCTCAAATGAAGAGAGGATTTTACAGAAGAGAGGAGTGCTGGTGTAGAAGTCGTGCTGAAGTAGAAGTTATGTGGAAGAAGGGAGGAGGCCCAGTTTCTCTTGAAATAAGTGTAAAAGGGATTGGGTTTACAGGGAGGGAGTCAGATTTTTGTTAGAGCAAAAGGGAGAGTAGACATTCTATCAAAATTTTTATTTATTTATTTTGAAAGCAAAGGCAGAAATATTTAACAGTCTTGCTTTTTCTAATTAGCATCAGGGGAAGGATGACTACAGACCCAAGCAATATAATAAAAACAATTTTGTAACAAAAGATCTTCAAAAGTAGGAATGTTTTCACTGTAGAGGATTCCTGAGGGCACAGTAGAAATGGATGGAAAGGAGAGGAGGTGAGGAAATTAGTCATAGAAGAGGAAGTACAGAGAAGCAATGGTATGGGAGTTCAGAGAGGTATGGGTAATGAGTATGAGATAGTATTGTGGCTCTGGAGTTCATCCATCTTGGTTAAGATCCTAGTTCCACTGAGTCACTTGCTGTGCGTCCCTTGGAAAATTGCTAAACTTTCTAAGCCTGTTTTCTTATCTCTCAAGTGGGAAAAAATTGAATGAGATAATACATGTACCATTTTTCTATATAGTGCCCTAGATACAGTAAGTGCTTAATTAAATTATGAATATATATATATGTACATTGTAGCTTCAGAAGATCAAGGTTGTCTAGCGTATGAAGCACAATTAGCTAGCCTAAAGGCTCTGGGTTTCAAGTAGATCTCTGTCAGCACCTTGTGCAAATGCAAATTAACACCCACGGAAAAACAGTAAGAAGCCAGAATTTTTGCTTGGTGTTATAAGCACTTTGCTTATTGCGCTAGCAGTATAATTACAGTTTTAGTGCAGGGTGATATTTGCTCTGTTGGAGAATAGACAGACTAGTACAAGAGCAAAGAGAAGTCATGACTAATTCTATTGGGTTAGCAAAAAAGTTCATTTGGGTTTTTCCATAAGATTCAATAGAAAAAACTGAACAAGTTTTGGCCAACCCAAAACCTGTGCGGAAATTCAGGGAGTGCCATGCAGACATATACTCCTGAGACTGAGTCAGATTATAAAGGTGGAGTAGGAATAGAGAGGGAACTGCAGGTGCAAAGACTTTTAGTCATGAAAGGCATAGAATATTCTGCTGAAAACAGCAAGAGCATTCATGTGATAAAGCCCTGAGATGGAAGCAGGGAAGGAATTGGAATTGAAGCTGGGAAGCGGGCTGATTCTAAAAACCAAGTAACAAGGAGCCAAACAATAGCTGAATGAGTCATTTCAGATCAGTAAGAAAAATAAGCTGTTTTTGGAAAGACACCCTACACTGGGTTCTCCAGAGGAAGAATATTCTTGGAGGGAGAAACAAGAAATTCTGGGAAGACAAAGGCAATGGATGTAATAGGTACAATGAGTTTTTAACAGACAGAATGTCCACACCATTCAACGGTGGCTGTCTTCTAGAGAGGAACACAGCTTTCAAATCACTGTCTCACTCAGATCAGGGCCTCAATTCCATCATCAGTTCATCTCACATCATTTAACTTTCAATAGTTCTCCCAAATCGTTCACACAAAAGGGTCAACGACATATAAAAATTTACCAGATCCAATCTTTCATTTAAAGATAAGGAGATAAGTTCAGAAACAGTTAGGTGCCTGGACCCAGAATGTGTTGCTGCTTAGTGGCAGAGTTAGAACTTGAATTCTGGCGTTTGGAATGGTAGTGAGATGGGAATCCAAGTTCTTGTCCACAGAGCCGAAGAACGGAATACATAAACGAGCAAATACTCATGGTAGCAACGAAATAGGATTTACTATAGGGGAAGAAAATACAAAGCTCTCAGCATAGATACTGAGAAAGGGTAAAGAGCGCCGCCTCTACTCCTACCCCACCTACCCCACCGCCCCACCCCCGCGGCACGGAGGTGGGACTTAGAGCAGTTTTTAAGTCCTTCCTTAAATCACATTATTTCTACCCAATCAATTTAAAGGTCAAGATACTTAACTTGGAGAAGGAAATGGCAACCCACTTCAGTATTCTTGCCTGGAGAATCCCATGGACAGAGGAGCCTGATGAGTTATAGTCTATAGGGTCACACACAGTCAGACATGACTGAAATGACTTGGCATGGCTTCTCTTGATCCTTGGATTAAGTCACTACCCTTTTTCATGTCCTCTGGCCATTTTCCCATGGGCTTAAGATTAATGATCACCAGTTGTTTTCCCTTAAGCATATGGAACAGAATTTAATTACTGTACTTCCCTGGATCTGAGTGCTAATAATTTATCAGACTAAAGACACATTCCAGGAATCCAGGACAAGGAGCAGGATGTTTATTGAAAACAAGACCAAGATCTCAGAAGCCCTCTCCTCCTAAGATCTGTGACATGAGAGGTTAAAAAAAAATGCCTGTTGTGAGAGCTGCAAGGTAAATTTTATCTGGGGCAAAATGAGGACTGCAGTCTGGGAAACAGCACCTCAGATAGCTCTGAGAAACTGCTCCAAAGAGGCATTGAGGGAAGGTCAGTAAGGGCGAGTTCAGTGCAATCAAACACTCATTTTACAAAAGGTTTTCTGCTAGTCATCAGGAACTGATGTCACCATAAAGGGATTTAGTGCTTTTCTAGATATGAGGAAATGAAAGGATTGTCATCATGAAATCAGTCCCTAAAATATCTAACTATCTAAAGATCTTTAGAAATGCTGGACTGTATGAAGCACAAGCTGGAATCAAGATTGCTGGAAGAAATATTAATAACCTCAGATATGCAGATGATACCACCCTTATGGCAGAAAGTGAAGAAGAACTAAAGAGCTTCGATGAAAGTGAAAGAGGAGGGTGAAAGAGTTGGCTTAAAGCTCAGCATTCAGAAAACTAAGATCATGGCATCTGGTCCCATCACTTCATGGCAAATACATGGGGAAACAGTGTCAGAGTTGATTTTTTGGGGGCTCCAAAATCACTGCAGATGGTGACTGCAGCCATGAAATTAAAAGACACTTGTTCCTTGGAAGAAAAGTTATGACCAACCTAGACAGCAGAGATATTCCTTTGCCAACAAAGGTCCGTCTAGTCAGAGCTATGGTATTTCCAGTAATCATGTATAGATGAGAGTTGGACTATACAGAAAGCTGAGCACCAAAGAATTGATGTTTTTGAACTGTGGTATTGGAGAAGACTCTTGAAAGTCCCTTGGACTGCAAGGAGATCCAACCAGTCCACGCTAAAGGAAATCAGTATTGAATAGTCATTGGAGGGACTGATGCTAAAGCTGAAACTCCAGTACTCTGGCTACCTGTTGTGAAGAATGGACTCATTGGAAAAGACCCAGATGCTGGGAAAGATTGAAGGCAGGAGTAGAAGGGGACGACAGAGGATGAGATGGTTGGATGGCATCACCGACTCAATGGATATGAGTTTGAGTAGGCTCTGGGAGCTGGTGATGGACAGGAGAGCCTGGCATGCTGCATTCCATGGGGCTGGAAAGAGTTGGACAGGACTGAGTGACTAAACTGATACAAAGATATATTCCACCAGTTTCCCTGGAGTACAAAGTGCCTCACTCTCCACCCTCAATTTCCCTCAGGGGTGTTGGAGGTTAGCAGGTGCAGTAGCACAGGCAGATGGCAAATGCTCTTGCTGTTGTTCAATCACTGGCAAATGCTCTTGGCAAGCAGCAACTTGTAATTGACTTAGGCATGTGTAAAAGGGCTGCAGCGGAGATAGGATGGTTGAGAAAGGGGATAAAGGAGAGAGACTGAAGAGGTGTGGAGAAGAGGAATACAGAAATGACAGAGTAGCGGATGTGTTTGTTGCTGAAACTTGGTCTCTATCCACCTGTGCTGAATAGAAACATGGAGACTGAGGCTTGGGTGAAGCTGAAAAGGATAGCTTTTATTGCTTTGCTAGGAATAAAGGGCCAAAGTGGGCTAATGCCCTCAAGTCTGAGTGACCCACCCTGGAAGGTGTAATGAGGAGTTATATAGTGTTCACAGAGCAGATCATGTTTAGCCCATGGTCAGTTCTTGGATTGGTTGGCATTAAGGTGAAGGTTCAAGTATTATTGATCTCCTGGTTTCAACCAGTCTAGAGTTTATGGTCTTGCGGTCATCAGTTTTCATCTGGATGGGGTCTGCCTATAAAAACAACTTAGGAATGTGTGTCAGGCCTTTATCTATATCTTTCAGGGAGCTATGAGTTTGGTGATTCTGCTCTGTGGCAGATTTACAGTCTAAATTGTTACTAGTTCCCCAGCTCAACAGCTAGTTTTTGTTCTACATCTTCACATTTCCTAATCATTAACTCATGAGTCAGCAATACACTTCAAAAGAGAAGGATACAGGGTTTGTACACAGTTTCATACTGAAGGCCAATGTCGTTTACCCTCAGTAGAGTGTGCCTGTACGTGCTGTGATTATGCCTTCCTGGTAAAGGTATTTTAGACTTTTCAGCTCAGGTGGTTATATAACTAAGACTCTCATGAGAATTTTCCCATTAGTTGGTTTTTTTTTTTTTTTAGATTTTTATATGAAGATATTTACCATGGGTCAATAGTAACAGTCTCCTACAACTAACTGTGAAAAATTATGACCTCTGAGATTTAAAATGTAGAAGCAATGTATAATGTCAGAGATCCGCAATATATGAAAGCATCTTAAAACAATGAAAAACCTCAAAGGGCTTGACCCAAGGGATTAGCTTTTCTATAGAGGATGTTTCAATTAGGAAGAAGCTCATTTGCCAGAAACAGCAGAAGAGAAGAGCAGAATGGGTAAACCTTGAAAATGTCTATCCTCCCCCATTCACTGTGAAGAGGTGTCCTGATACAAGCTCTCAAGATTCCACTTCCTATGGCAAACTGATCTCTACTGTGGAAATGGTTTCATGAAGACATCAGAGTTTATGCCTGGTGCTACTGAAAACAAAATACAACTCATTCACTAACCTGCCCCTCTTCCTTGCTCAGCCAACAAATTCAGATTGCAATTTGACTTCCATGAAGCTTTGCTTAGTGGAAGATTGAATTGGTCATATTGATGCAAATGTGCTCAGCTTTATGACAGTTATATTTCTCATTGTAAATCAATAGGATAGCCTTTGCTTTTCACATCACTCAACCTGAGATTGATTCATGGGAATTCTTTCCAAAAAGACAAATACATTCTCAATATGTTGACAAAATTGTGTCTCTGAGTTGGCAAGGCTGAAGGCCAGACTGTGGACTGTGGTGAATCCTCCAAGTCAAGGACATCTTATGTGATTTTTGCCAGCCAGCTTTTCCCTTGAGGGTTTTGACCTTTCTGTGTCCTTAGCTTTAAATACTTACTATTTCCTACCCAAAAACATATGCCTAAAGCAAAGAAAAGATTTTAGTTATCTTAACAAGTAAAAATAAAATTCCCTTAGTAGGGTTCTTTTTTGTTTCCTCCAAGACCAGGAAAATACTAAATAAACATTATATCAAGTATTAAAGGAGCACTACAGAAAAAGAAAGGAATTTTTCCTTTTTTTAAAGCTTTCAGTTACATTTAATAAGCTGTCAAATCACATTATTTTTACTGTGGTGCATTATGTAGAAGGGAGTTTAGATGCAATAATCTATATTTCAAATGATGCACACTAATGATTTTAGTAAATAGCCATATTTTTATTATTGTTTTAGCAAACACTGTATCTAAAAGGTATCCTGTGTTTTAAAGCAGATAAAATGAGCTCATGAGTGCTAATACCTATTTTCTTGACAGTAAATTTTTCCTAATGCATTAATTATGACTCCAGATAGATCAATGATTATTTCATATATTCTAATTAGGAATTACTTTATTCAGTCAGCCATACACATCAGTAAACAAGTGGAATAAATTCCCGAGGGAAATGATAAAAAAGACAATGATTTCCTTCCCATTACAGCTTGGAGAATTTACCCCACAATCAAGGAGTAATTAAAGAAGAAAATGGAGAGTTCGATAATATAGTTGCAGGTGTAAGCACTTGGCAAGTCATGTTGCTTTGCAAGGATGAAATGAAAATGGACATCTTTATTACTTATCATATACAGGGAAATGCACTAGCTATTATGATCTCCTTTAAGAAATAAGCAAAAATACAATCAAATTAGTTGTTTTTGTAGGAGAACAAATTGGAATGTAATCATCTCATTTAAATACTAGATTCCCAGAAAGGAGAAAGATGAAACCAACTCAGCACATTTCTAATTATTTATTCCTTTAATACACAGATTTATCCCCTCAAGATCAAGCTTATCTATATTAATTTTTGATGCTACCGTATGCAATAGAAGTACTCATTTCATGTTTTGGTTCAGGATCTTGTGATGAAAATAAGGAGCAGAGGGGGTAGTGGCAAGAGGGAGATTCATTAAGCTGGCTGATTTAACTACGATCTGTATTTGGACATCCCATTTGTCATTTTATTGTTAGCTGTCAAAGACATTTTCAAAAATCATTGTGTAGAGGGAAATGGTATGGCTTTAAAATACATGCATTTTTTATATTTTGTTTTTTTCTTATCAAGTCAGTGTCACAAGTATAAGCTGCATTCTTCCAGTATAGCTTTTAGACTTGTTTTGAGTTAATTTGTTCACTTACCAGCCATTGTTACAGCGCATCAGTAAATACAATCTCATAATTAACAATGATCCACATTACTTGAGGTGAAATACTCAGAGGCCCTTTAGTTCACATTAGGGCCTTGGAAGTAGAACATTTTAATTATCTGGAATGCAGTCAACAGCAAATTAAACATTAAAAGACCAAAAGCTTTTTTTATAAAATCACAATTCAGCTTCTGGGCTTTTATAATAATTTGTTTTTGTGACCATGGAAAGCCTTTAGAAAAAGTCAGCAAATCATTCTATTTGTTCTAATGGAGGAATAAAGTCTTGAACTCATGAGCAGCTGGTTGAAATAAGGGCTAAAGGTCCCAGCTTATTAAAATTAATGTCAATCAGTTTAGACAGGTAATCAATAACTGTCCACTTACATTGTTCAACCAGCCATAGTACACAAAAACAATCCTGTGTCTATTTTAGTTTCACTAGTACTTTACTAGGAATAAGTTGTGAGTGAGGAAGTTGATCATTTTGGAAAACACCTCGGAAAAAAAATTCACCAAAAGAGCTGTAAACCTTAAGTATTTAGTTGTGGTTCTCCCGTTACGCTAACCTGGACTGATAATGAGAGGAAGTTTTAAAAAATAATCTGGAAAAATAATGTTCAAGAACAAAAACTTTGACAATATTCTTCTGAAATTTTAAAGGCTTTTTTTTGTTTAAATCTGGTTGCTAATGGATTATGGGTTTATTACATCATAATAAATGTTTCAAAAGCAGAGATTATTTTTGAAAGACCATAATTCTATTTGTTAAAAAGATGCATATTTAGGTATAGACCAATCACTTAACATTTAATTCAATAAAGGTGTGAACATAAAAGTGATGGTAGTTCATGGATGATGTATCGAATGGTTATGGCAAATGATAGTATCCATATGCCAGTTAGATTATTGCATGGCTCACTTTCTTGTCAATACCAAGCCCTAATTTTCAGATATATGTTCCTCAAAACCCATTAGAGGAAACCACCTAGACACCGAAATTCTCACTTTCTCTTGAAAGGTCAACAGGCACATGAGATTCACACACTCACCCAAATGAAAAAGAAAAGGGGAAAAGTATAAATTTGAAGGAATCTTTTAAGGCTTCCTTTTCAGTGTTTCATCCCACTGGATCCAGAAACCATATTTTTCTGACCCTATAATGTTTTCATTTTCACTTAAACATCTTCATATACAAATAAAATAATGAAATAGGAAAGTGTTTAAACCTGAAATTAGGTTATCTCAAGCTTTGGGTCACTTTGAAGCAATTGTTTAACTGTGTGGATTTCTCCTCTCAGATAGCTTATGTGAAAACAACAAACATTATAGTGTATCTCTAAAAGACAAAATGCTACCCATATTAATGAAATTCTATCATAATCACACTTAAAGAATTATCCCAGAAAGCTTTCAGCTTTAGTCATTCAACAATGTTCCTATAAGGGAATAATTAACCATCCTTTCAAAGGGTGAAATCCACTCTCATAAACAGTCTCTGAATGATTTATTTTCTAAATGGTTTAACAGGAGACAGGCTCATGTTTTCTCAGAAAGAAAATCAAGCAGCCATAAGAATAAACTTTATTATATGCATTGTATGTCCAAGTTCTTTTAAATATAAAGACGCAAGAGATGCTAAATACCAAGAGAGGGCAGAGATCAAGATTGCAAAGTAGGACATGGACCCACCTCCTCCCACAAACACATCAGAACTTCATCTATATAGTGGAACAATTCTCACAGAATGCTTACCGAATGCTGACTGAAGATCTCATACAACTAAGGCTGTAGGAAAGATTCCCATGTAACGGGGTAAAGGGGAACGAAAAGTAGGACAAAGAGGGAACAGAAAGGAATAGGGTTGGGACCTGCACGCCTGGGAGAGATCTGTGAAAAACGAAAGGTTTCTTCATCCTGAGAACCCCCTTTACTGACTGAGAGGTCAGTCCGGACAGAAAGGGGGCTTCAAAACCTCAGAGGAGAATACAGCAGCCAGCTTGTAGTAGACAGGACAGGGAAAGACAAGAACAGGCAGTCTTTGCCACATCACTGCACTTTCCAGCCTGAGACACATGTTTGCTAGTGTGCTCAGAGGCTGGGTGCTAAAAATCGGTCTTCAGCAGACAGACCTGGGGAAAAGTTGACTATTTGGAGACACTCAGAAGCACCTGGAATGTGGCACAAGACTCAAGTAGGGGTGTGCACAGGACAAAGCTTGGGTCTGCCAAAGGCACCCCAATGTCACTGCATGCAAGGGAGGGGTGTGACTCCACACTGCAGCCTCATTTGCAGCTTGCTCGCAGGAAGTGTAGCTCAACCACTAGGAAACCTAGGAGCCCACAAGTGTCAGCGTGTTCCCACACGTGGAGGTAGGCCTGAAATCTGAGCCCACTACCAGCATGCTCACAGCTAAAGTGGGGCAGAGGGCGGTGCCAACAGCAAAGTACTCATACGCTGGGCAGCAGGCAGTGTCGCAGAGCACGTGTCCTGGTGGACAGCTCCTAGGGAGAAATCGACAGTGACTCTTTTCCCAGCAGCAGCACTCTCATCCTGCCTATCTCACGTGACGGCTTAGAAGTGAATCTGAGGAGCAGACCCTGCCCCTGACAGGACTGTGACAATCACAGAACCAAGAGGAGATTCTATCCAACACCCACTGTAGGTCCTGAATACTAATAGCCAGTAACAACACCAATAACACCCCTGGATACCAACACCAATAACACCCCTTGTCAAGGCAAGGACAATCCGTACAATCTGAGGAA